>NC_090247.1:73664023-73711523 GCF_037325665.1 Littorina saxatilis
CCTCGGAACATAAATATACACTCAGCTTTATTGCCTGTCATAACTCCGAAATTGAGAACATAAACATCTAGACATAAAAGTTTATATAAAAGAAATTGTAGCAGAAAGGTATTGAAAGTCTGCTTCGGTTGCACTGCTTCAGTTTCGTTCTGTGATAACCGTTTGAAATGGTGGTTGGTACTACTGCTGAATGGGGTGCTAGAACTTAGCCGTTTGTTAATTGGTACACATATAGTGTACCAAAAGAAAAGATGTTGCATGGTTCAAAGGATATGTTGAAAACCTGAACTACAACCACTGAGCTGTTGTGACAATGTGTGTACAATGCCAGGGGCGTTCTGCGACTCTTCACCAATCTCTTTACCTTATTCCTGGTTACACAAAATGGCGGCACCATCGACACTGAAAGCGAAAAGAGCTAAGAAACTCTTCGTAAAACAAACCATATAACTATGTGTATTTTCCAGGACACGGCGACTGCTCTTTATTTAAGTGTGTGAGTGTGTGGTTGCAGTTGTTTCATTTTAGCAGATAATTTTTCAAGATTAAAAAGCACTAGAAAAAAATGATGATGTCTCGCACCAAAAGAACAAACTACGTCGAAAATCCTTATTAACTTCATCGTTTTCTTGTCTTGACTGTCCGGTTTAAAAGACCAGGCTTATGACCAAGCCGTTTTACTTACGAATTTTATCCGCTTCAGCAAAGTGTCCCGTGGACTTTCATAACTTGCATACATTGCTCCACACTCGTGGCAGATTTGCACGCATTTGCACAAGACGTGGAAAAAATCACAAGCAGCTTTTGAATATAATTATGCGCTTGGAGTATGGTGGATGTTGTACAGGACAGGTTCTTGTTCGTACGCTTCCGGATAAGAGATGTAACGATGGGTTGCTGCCTTGATGTTTTTGCCCTATATTTCAAGGATAATCACTTGTCAATGCCGATCGTATTTCTTTGACACAGGGTGGAGAATATTACACAACAGAAGTCTTACAAAACTGAGCTAAAGCCACCAAGGATTTACGTCAAGACTTCCTCTACAAGTCTCAGGATTGGGCGGGGTGGGTTCTGCATTTCAGGTTACTCAACTTCTAGCCATGTTGCTGTGCTAGTATTACATTCATCGCTACACATTTCACTTCTTCGTCTTCGCTGAGACCGCCTCAGTTGGACCCCGCCGGCGGAGGGGATCTGATCTATAAAGTCTCACAACGCAACGAGGGAGACCAAACCAGACAGACAAACAACAAGAGCAAAATCCAGCCAAAGCCAAATCCAAAGAAACAACGACACAGCTTCTTCTTTCGCTGCGAGACCTCTTGCGCATGCTGCGTGGCAAGTGGAGAGAGAGTGGTAGCGGTGGTGGCCATGAACCGGAACCGGAAACCAACCCGGAAGCGGAAGCTACTCTTTCATGATCATGCGCTTCTTGCCGAAGTTCATGCCGGCCTGACTGGCGCCCTTGTTAGATCCGTACTGCAAGGAGATGACGTTTTGTCCGGCCCGCAGCTGTTCCTCCGAAAAGTGACGGACATTGGGTTGAGACTTAGGGGGCCACACTTTGTTGCCATTGTAGCTGGGGTGAGACTCCACCTGAACACAAAACACGGACAACTCAATTCAATGATACTTTTACAATCTTAATTGGACAAATGTTCTAGCAGGTCTGCACACAAGCTGACTTGGGAGATCGAAAAAATCTCCACCCTTAACCTACCAGGCGGCCGCGGCCGGGATTTGAATTCACGACCCTCCGATTAGGAGGCCGATTTCATATGCACTACGCCACTGCGCCCGTCCTGTCAATTCAATTCAATAACACTTTTATGATCTTAATTGGACAAAAGTTATGTTATGCCAGGGTAGCTGTGGGGGGAATCCTCATGAACACAAAAACACGGACAATAGTAGACTACGGACAATTCAATTCAATAATACTTTTATGATCTCATGCCTCTTTTATTTCTTCCGTTCGCACGCTCTATGGATGTGTTCATTTCACTTTAGTTTCATGTTTTTGTAATTGTTTTACTGCGGCTTGTTTTTGTTGTTGTTGTTGTTGTTGTTGTTGTTGTTGTTGTTGTTGTTGTTGTTGTTGATGTTGTTTATAATGATGGGTACAAGTTTTATTATCGCAATTAGGTAAATGTGTGTAATGGTTGACAAGACAACTGAATACGATGAGCATACAATAATGTTACATTATCAACACCGTTACCGGTGTGATTACCTTTGACATAGCCAGAAAAGGACGAATTATTTGCTTCAAACAGGAATTAAATTCGATTGGATCACCCCACACACACACACACACACACACACACACACACACACACACAAACACACATACACACACACACACTCGCACACATACTCACACAGACACACAGACACACACACACACACACACACACACACACACACACGCGCGCACGCGCGAGCACACACACACACACATACACACACACACACACACACACACACACACACACACACACACACAGACACACACAGACACACACACACACTGACCTCAATGCCGAATGCTCTGATGCATGCGATGACCTTGTTGAGATTTGTTCGCTCGTACAGGCAGTCGATGGGAAAGCAGTCCACTTCTGGCACACCGAACTCTTGGATCTGTCAACATATTGCATTGAAATTGAATAAGCGTAACAGGCATTGTGTACGTGCTACTGTATATCGGCCATCAAGTTAACCTAACATTTTGCATCACCACAATTGCTAGTAGGTTATTGTTTTTGTTTACAATGTTAACTATTTACTTACACTGCGCACGGGGAATGTGTTAATTTGACAACTGAAGAATTTGTTATTTAAGAATTTGTTAATGTAAGAATGTGTTTGTTGATTCAAGAATTTGTTAATTTAAGAATTTGTTAACAATTGTTGCTTTTGTCTTACATCCCTCTAAGTGCTCACATATCAACAATGAACAGCCAGAGTGCTCTCTGTCCGTTGTGTTTTGAAATAATGAACAGCCAGAGTGCTCTCTGTCCGTTGTGTTTTGAAATAATGAACAGCCAGAGTGCTCTCTGTCCGTTGTGTTTTGAAATAATGAACAGCCAGAGTGCTCTCTGTCCGTTGTGTTTTGAAATAATGAACAGCCAGAGTGCTCTCTGTCCGTTGTGTTTTGAAATAATGAACAGCCAGAGTGCTCTCTGTCCGTTGTGTTTTGAAATAATGAACAGCTCGCTTTCGCTCGCAGTTCACTATTTAAAAACACAACTCGTGTAAAACTGGTATCACATAGGAAGCCTTGTAGAATTCTCTATATAATATAGGCGTTCCTTATAGTCTTTTTGCCAAACATTCAACACCAAAAACTTCGTGAAGTCAACTTTGCGAAGTGGACTTGGACCAATGAATGTCAAGCTTTACCCATTTGAAAGCCTGGGCAACCCTATAGAGACGGTAAGCCGAATGGTGTTCACGAGGAGGAACATGCCTCGAAAATCTATCAGAGAATAGTAATGACCAATCGGTGCCATACGGCCTGCAGCCAATAGAGTAATTAGTCTTGAGTCGAGCGTTTGAAAATGCCTGAGCCTGAAGGCGGGTGTAACCCATCCTGACCTCAGGTCAAAATGAGTTCGGCTCATTCTCTCCCTGACAGGATGCCTTGAGTTTCCTTGTCTGGCAAGGAAACCGATTTTTGTACATATTTAGAGCTTTTTGTAATGTGTTATGGATGTAAGCAGATTCGCGATCGTCAATAATGATTTTTCATGGTGTTTTGTAATTTTTAAATTACAGAGAAATTTTTGTTTTAGACAGTTTGAAGCGAGCTATTTTTCGCGGATGTATTTACTGTGCAAACAACTCTAAATATGGCACAAGTGTCACGTGATAATCAACCGTTTGGGTTCGGCCCTCGCTGGAGCAGACGATTTTTTTTACAGTGATGCAACCATATATTACGGTCTCCTTCCGGCAGCAGTCCCCAAATTTCGACTTATTTTGACCTTAGAACGATGTCTTAATCATAACTGTGAAGAACAGAACGGAAATCACTGTCGAAGTCGGCTAATCTGCAATCATTTTCGTCTCGCGAACACTGCTCGTGAACAACATATGGGAGATCACTCTGTATTCTTCTTTTGATAGATTCGCGTAGGACTTTCACGTTCGGTCACAGAGACAACTGGCGATAGCCGTGGAGCGAGGATTATCAGAGGCAGTCATAACACCACTTCTTAAAAAGCCAGGCCTAGACACGGAGTGCTTAAAGAACTATAGACCCATTTCAAACTTACCCTTTCTGACCAAGCTGTTAGAAAAGTGTGTGCTAGCGCAGCTCCAAGAACATCTGCTGAGTAATGATCTTTTGGACGTCCATCAGTCCGCATACAAGAAAAATCATAGCACAGAAACCGCTCTTCTTTACGTAACTGACAAGCTGCTGACCAGTGCTGACAACAAGGAAGTGTCTGTGCTCGCACTCTTGGACCTTTCGGCGGCATTTGACACCATCGACCACGACGTCCTCCTAAAGAGACTACAGTTCACGTTTGGAATTGCCGACAAAGCCTTCCAGTGGTTCGTGTCATATCTCTCCGAACGCTTTCAAAGAGTACAAATAGGTCAAAAAGAATCATCCCCTGTTCCCCTGAAGCACGGAGTACCTCAGGGCTCTGTTCTAGGCCCGGTTCTGTTTACACTATACACACAGGACCTATCTGACGTCATCTCGAGGCATGGCTGCGAACACCACAAGTATGCCGACGACACCCAAATAGAGGATTCTGCTCCCCCCAGTGATTTTCCAAAAGTGGTTAAAAACACTGAGCGCTGCATTGAGTCAGTTAAAGACTGGATGATAGACAATAAACTCAAGCTGAATGACTCAAAAACTGAGGTGATGCTGTCAGGCTCAAGGCATGCTTTAAATCAGATTGACTGTACTTCCCTGACAATAGGCGACACTCAGATTGTCTCCCAAACCGCTGTTAAGGACCTAGGCGTGTACCTGGACTCTGCTCTGACAATGCAAAAACACATTAGTTTTGTTTGTAAATGTGCCTTTTTTGAGTTGCGCAAGATTTCCTCTGTCAGATCATTCCTGACACTCCAAGCCACTGTTCAACTTGTCTCCTCTCTGATCCTGAGTCGACTTGACTACTGCAACTCATTGCTTGCCGGCCTCCCCACTGAAGAACTTGATCGCTTACAGAGAGTCCAGAACAGTGCTGCAAGGCTCATTCTGCAGAAGTCTAAGAAAGACCATGTCACTCCCCTACTTACCACCCTTCACTGGCTTCCTATGAAGTATAGAATCGAGTACAAGCTGGCTCTGTTAGGGTACCGCTGTTTTGAGAAAACACTTCCCCCCTATTTGTCCCATTCCCTCAGTATCTACGAGCCATCCCGTTCTCTCAGATCCTCCTCTGAAAAACTCCTTCGCATCCCCAAAACCAGGACCAAGACCTTTGGTGAAAGAACCTTTAGGTACCGGATTCCGACCGTCTGGAACTCGCTTCCAAGTTCTATCCGTGACTCCAGCAGCCTTTCCTCCTTCAAAACACAACTCAAAACATACCTGTTTCGTAAAGCCTTTGCTTAGCCTGAGTAGACTCTCCACAACTCTATTCTGTTTTGGAACTCTCTACCCTGTATGTGCTTTATGGTCTATTTGTCAATGGTATCTTTGTGTGTGCGCGTGCGTGCGTGCGTGCGTGTGTGTGTGTGTGTGTGTGTGTGTGTGTGTGTGTGTGCGTGTGTGTGTACTTTTAACATTGTACGCTAAGTTTTTGCTTAGTGCTTGGGTTCTTGGTGTTATGTCTCAGTTAAATGTATGCTTTGTTTGCTTGTTGATTTGTGCTAGTTTATTCTATAATGAATTTGTAAAGCGCCTGGAGCCAATTGATGGGACTCGCGCTATAGAAAAGTTATTTATTATTATTATTATTATTTAAGTTATTGAGACATCCCAGTGCACTAAGGGATTTATAGAGCAAATCGAGAAAATTCATTATTGAACGAAGCGCATAGCGCTGAGTTCAATAATTATTTTCGAGATTTGCTCTATAAATCCCTTAGTGCACTGGGATTGTTTCAATAACGATATTGTCAGTACCGCCATAGAAAAAAGAAGATTCCAAACGCACATTTTGCAATGCGCATTTGAATAGGCATAACTGTGTGGTCAGGTCGTGCACAGTAAAGATCTACTTTTGTGTGGGGTGTCTCAAGTGTGTCGTGCTTTCGTCACACGCATTTTAATTTCTGTTGGTAAATTCCAGTGTAGCGTTAATCTGAACAGTGATGATCTTTCAGAGAGACCTCATTTGAACTCGGAGAAAGGCTCTTCATTATTTGCGATTCGAAACCTCCAGTCGAGCTTCGACGGATTGACTATGCGGAGTGACTCCCCTTGAATTGACTCAAAGCGGGACTCGACGGTTCGCACATTTTCAAAACAAATGTGGCATATTTCTCGTGTTCTATCTTCACTCATCGGGGAGTCTGATACTAAATATGAACGGTAAGAATGCTCTGAACCCTACACGTATTATATCCCCATCGTTTTTTCGTTCACATTTGCCCAACATGTTAATTTGCTGAGCGGGGTTAATGTCGTCTGCTAGGCTACCTGCCAACCTGGGCAATGGAACGACTGCAGTCTGCACTGAGTCTGTACGCATAAGGCATAAGGCAGGCTGCTAATAAATCTTATATATGGTAAGAACGTTCTGAACCTTACACGTTTTCGATTACGATTGTTCTTGCTTTGAAATAATAATTCTGAAACCATTCATTTACTGAACTGATGTAGTCGTATTTCTGTGTTGTCTGCTACAGAGTCGATCGAGTCGGTCTTCCAAACTGGTCTTGCTGGTACGTTATCGGAATAACACTTGTGTTTTCTGTTAGCCGCTGGGAATTGTATACTAACTCATCATTTGGTAATGTGGATGATAAGCTACATGCCACTAACACGGCATATGAGAAGAATCTATGCAAGTCGGCGAAAATTAGATGAAACACAGCGGCTTCTATTTTTTTAGATCACTGGCACTGGCACAGGCACATGCAATCTGTCAGAAAAAAAACCCACTTCTGCTTTAATTGAGAAGCAGGGAATTTATGGTCATTTGGTATTGTGGAGAATATAAGCTACATGTCATTAATTAATTCTGAGGATGAGAGCACAGTCTTGCTTAGGCAAAGGGCGCAAGAATACGCTCTGTGGAAAAGTTAGCGCACTCCAAGAGTGCGCTAACAGTTTTAGCGCATCGCCATTAGCCAATCAACTGGTTCACATCAGTCATGTGACACCAGTACTTACTGACAATTATTATTATTATTATTATCAGAATGGGTGTAACCTAGACCTCTTGGTATCAGTCTGCCTTAGAGATGAGGACGACAGTTGGCCAGAATAGCGCGCTGCATTTTCCTTCATAGAACTTATAGGCGCGTCTGCCGCGACGGTGTCTGAGCTAAACTGCTCACAACCCGGTGTGACGCAGTCATCTTGGCCCTGCCGTCATATTACCCCCTCGATTTATATTGGAGACTGAAATGTTGTTTCCTGGTAAAATTAATGAAGTGAAATTATCTAAGGACGAAAAGCATGTCAGTTTCTGGATGTGAAGAAAATTGGTGATGAAATGTAATAGATTTCACCCCAAAATTCGATTTTTTCGAAAACGTGTACCGAGTGGTTACGTCCTTTGAATGAGAAGGGAAACATTTTAGGATGTTAAGTTAAATACAAAAAATTGGTTGGACAAAATGTGGTCCCATGAATGTAAGGTACCCAAGGTCGCTCATCAGTACTATCGAAGGCTGTTTTTTATATTTAGTCAAGTTTTGACTAAATATTTTAACATCGAGGGGGAATCGAAACGAGGGTCGTGGTGTATGTGTGTCTGTGCGTGTGTGTGTGTGTGTGTGTGTGTGTGTGTAGAGCGATTCAGACTAAACTACTGGACCGATCTTTATGAAATTTGACATGAGAGTTCCTGGGTATGAAATCCCCGAACGTGTTTTTCATTTTTTTGATAAATGTCTTTGATGACGTCATATCCGGCTTTTCGTGAAAGTTGAGGCGGCACTGTCACGCCCTCATTTTTCAACCAAATTGATTGAAATTTTGGTCAAGCAATCTTCGACAAAGCCCGGACTTCGGTATTGCATTTCAGCTTGGTGGCTTAAAAATTAATTAATGACTTTGGTCATTAAAAATCTGAAAATTGTAAAAAAAAATAAAACTTTATAAAACGATCCAAATTTACGTTCATCTTATTCTCCATCATTTGCTGATTCCCAAAACATATAAATATGTTATATTTGGATTAAAAACAAGCTCTGAAAATTAAATATATAAAAATTATTATCAAAATTAAATTGTCCAAATCAATTTAAAAACACTTTCATCTTATTCCTTGTCGGTTCCTGATTCCAAAAACATATAGATATGATATGTTTGGATTAAAAACACGCTCAGAAAGTTAAAACAAAGAGAGGTACAGAAAAGCGTGCTATCCTTCTTAGCGCAACTACTACCCCGCTCTTCTTGTCAATTTCACTGCCTTTGCCATGAGCGGTGGACTGACGATGCTTCGAGTATACGGTCTTGCTGAAAAATGGCATTGCGTTCAGTTTCATTCTGTGAGTTCGACAGCTACTTGACTAAATATTGTATTTTCGCCTTACGCGACTTGTTTGTTCTGTGTGGAGTTTATACAAGATCAACGAGGCCGAGAATCATAATATGACGACGGGGACAAGATGACGGCGTCACACTGGCACACGGCAGGGTCAACATTCCACTCCCTGTACCTCTCTCGCGACCATCCGCCCTACCCTTGGTCTCATAACTAAATGGAGACTTACCTTTTGCGTGAAGATCTCTATCCTTTCCCTCTCGCGGGCAGCCGCGAAGGCCAAGTTGTTGGTGTCCTGGAAGGTCTTAGATCTCAGGTCCAGCTTCATGTGATCGGGCAAGAAAGCGTTCAGCACCCTATGCACAGAAAATTAAACGAGCAGCTTTAATTAAAGATACCGTCATACTGTCATAGGCGCTTAGAACTATATTAGGATTTGCGCCATATAAATACCCTTATTATTATTATCATTATTAATAATGAAGAAGAAGAAACTGCTAACATTTGTCTATGGACAGGGAAGGTCCATTTAAATGTATTTCAACAGTGGTGAGGCCAAAACCTGACCAACCCTATTTCTCCTGCCTATACTAAACTCTCTTTCCGTGGAGGGAAAAAAAATGACGGAAAACACAAACACACACGCGTGCGCACGAACACACACACGCGCGCGTTCGCACGTACACACACACACACACACACACACACACACACACACGCACGCACACACACACATACATACACACGCGCACGTACACGTACACACACACACAAACACACACACATACAAATACACACACAAACACACACACACACATACAAACACACTCACACACACGCTGTTCAGAAGAAGAAACAAGTCGCGTAAGGCGAAAATACAACATTTAGTCAAGTAGCTGTCGAACTCACAGAATGAAACTAAACGCAATGCAACGCAGCAAGACCGTATACTCGTAACATCGTCAGTCCACCGCTCACGGCAAAGGCAGTGAAATTGACAAGAAGAGCGGGGTAGTAGTTGCGCTGAGAAGGATAGCACGCTTTTCTGTACCTCTCTTCGTTTTAACTTTCTGAGCGTGTTTTTAATCCAAACATATCATATCTATATGTTTTTGGAATCAGGAACCGACAAGGAATAAGATGAAAGTGTTTTTAAATTGATTTCGACAATTTAATTTTGATAATAATTTTTATATATTTAATTTTCAGAGCTTGTTTTTAATCCAAATATAACATATTTATATGTTTTTGGAATCAGAAAATGATGGAGAATAAGATGAACGTAAATTTGGATCGTTTTATAAAACAAATATTTTTTTTACAATTTTCAGATTTTTAATGACCAAAGTCATTAATTAATTTTTAAGCCACCACGCTGAAATGCAATACCGAAGTCCGGGCTTCGTCGAACATTACTTGACCAAAATTTCAACCAATTTGGTTGAAAAATGAGGGCGTGACAGTGCCGCCTCAACTTTCACGAAAAGCCGGATATGACGTCATCAAAGACATTTATCAAAAAAATGAAAAAAACGTATGGGGATATCATACCCAGGAACTTTCATGTCAAATTTCATAAAGATCGGTTCAGTAGTTTGGTCTGAATTGCTCTACACGCACGCACACACACACACACACACACATACACACACACATACACACACACATACACCACGACCCTCGTCTCGATTCCCCCCTCGATGTTAAAACATTTAGTCATAACTTGACTAAATGTAAAAACAGTTACCTCCTCTATATATATTTAATCGGTCACTTCAACTATCAACTTTTTTCTTTCTTGCTTGCTTTTTTTGCGTGTGTTCTTTTTTTTTTGGGGGGGGGGGGGTGGGGCTGATAAGAAGAACGTGTGCCTTACAAGCAGAGGAGCTTTCCGTCCTTGAGGGTCTGGTAGAAGTTCTCCATGACCTTGTAGCGCTCGTTGCTCTCTTCGATGCGGAACTGCTGGCCCGTCACCGACTTGATCCACTCCAGGCAGAACTTGGCGTCCACGGGGTCGAAACTGGCATCGACCTGAGACACGCAAAGAAGAGGGGGAAAATGAGAATCATTGGTCAAGGTAAAGGTAGTCCCATAACCATATTTGACCGTAAGGTGCGCGAGATATCGGGCCAAATAAAAATATATGTTGACCGACCCTATTTTTTCCCGCAGATCCTAACACTTTTTTTTCATTTCTACCAAAAAAATAAATTTTTGGCACATTTTGCGAACTATACCGAGACTTAGGGAAGTACCTTCCTTTAAACTCAACTAAATCTTTAAAAAAAAATTAAAAAAAGATTAAAATTAAAAAAGCCGACCTACCGACCTCAGCTTTTTTGGTCACGTTACCCCTAAACCAACATATATTTTTGTTTGGCCTCAGAGATTTCTATGTTTCTAGGGCCAGCTTTATCAGGGCAGTGCCCATCTTCTCTTCCTCGCTGTCTTTGCCTTCCCCATCCCTCAACAGGTCTCAGGTACCCCGGCGCTGGATTAACCGGAGTGTGCTCGGAAAAATTCGGGTACACGTACTTGTATTCGCACGCGGTGGGGGTCAATTTAAAATGACTCAATTCTCTTCATCGTCAGCTGAATTTGCAACAAAATGAGAAGCTACCCGACACCAAAGATGAACCGGGACAGAGATTGTCGTAACAACAGCAGGTGTCCGTTTCGGAGCGAGAAGAGGTGAGGGGGGGGGAGGGGGAAGGGGAATTGGGGGGTTGTGGTGGGGGAGGGGTATGAAAGCAAAACATTATTAGCTGTGCATGTGTCATACAACCCATATTCACACAATAACCCAGAAAACCCTACAGCAGCACTTTGGGAAGGTTTCGAGGGATCGGTTGCATAAGATAACGAGCTTTCTCCGTCGTTTATCTAAATTGCCAACACCAGTTTCCGACTGTTTGATGTTGTGCGTTCCTTTACTCAGCCGTCCGTAAATAAATGAACGCATCTCGCTTTTATGATGAAAGCATTGCACACGGTTCCCACGTCCAAACAGATCTCTTACCCTCACCATGTGTTTCTGTCTCTCTTGTCTTATTTTTCTCTGTCCCTTTCCGTATCGCTGTGTGCGTTGATCGTAGATTACACAATCATCGGGCAGTTCTTTGCATAGCTTTATCTATATTGGTGTTGTGCATAAAGCTTTTAAAGCTGATGTCGAGAAACCATTTTTATATAGAGTCTGTCTGTCTCTGCCTGTCTCTCACACACAAACACACGCACGCGTACACACCACCACCACCACCAAAACCACTACCACCCTATCCCCAAAAGCACCTGCTGCGCTAGAAGAACAAATTGCCGTTAAACATCATGCAGGAATCCTCCGTCTTTGATGTTGCCAGACTTGTGTGGGTGGGGGTGGCGATGACGATAATTCATTACCTCCCCTGCACCTGTTTATATTACCTCCCTTCCTTGATTGCAAGCTAGGTGAATTCTTCGTCCCAGAACCCATCATGTTTGCAGTGTACGTACACAAACGGCAGTGATACAACACACACGGGAGGGAAAAAGCAAACTAGAAGGCGAAGATAGTAGTGAAGTGTAAGTCATCGTTGGCAGCGTGGCTAATAGAGAGCCGGTCGGTTTGTTTTGAAGATAGGAGCGGATGAAAGGGTTTGTGTGATGATACCGCGATACCGGTTCATACCTGTCCAGAACTGACAAACAGCATCACAACTGACAACCTGATGTACATATAAATCTAGAGAAATGCACCGTGTTCCGATTTACCTTCGACCTTCCGCCACCACACCAAAAGTGTCTTTCACCTCTCGCACACCCCCCCCCCCCCCCCCACCCTTCCGCTCTCCCCCCTCCCACTCCCTCTTTCTCTCTCAGTGTCTCTCTGTCTCTCAATCTTTCTCTTTCTGTCTCTTTCTGTCTCTCCCTGTCTGTCTGTTGCTCTGTCTGTCTGTCTGTCTATCTCCCTATCTCTATCTGTCTCTCTGTCTGCCTCTCTCTCTCCGAGTCTCTCTCTCTCTCTCTCTTTCTCTCTTTCTCTCAGTCTCTCTCTTTCTCTCTCTCTCTCTGTCTTTCTCTCTCTTTTTTTCTCTCTCTCTTTCTCTCTCTCTCTCTCTCTCTCTCTCTCTCTCACTCTCTCTCTCTCACTCTCTTTCTCTCTCTCACTCTCTCTTATTTTTCTGCTCTTTCTCTCTCTCTCTCGTTTTCTCTCTCTCACTCTCTCTCTCTCTCTCTCTCTCTCTCTCTCTCTCTCTCTCTCTCTCTCTCTCTCTCTCTCGCTCTCTCTCTCTCTCTCTCCACTCCAGCTTTTCCCTCACACAGGAATCTATTTTGGGGTGCTCATGCATTCCAGAATCTCGCCGTAAGGATAATCCACAAGGTGTTTGATTGTTAAAAAAAGTATACGCCGCAGCGGGTAGAGACCTTCAACACCCATATGTTGAAGAATGTGAATCTGGCGCTTACCTACACCCACGTGTTTACGACTGCAGTCTCAAAGACCAGACACCACTCTGTGCTAATCATCACTAAAAGCTATAAGACTGAGAAGGAGAGTGGGGGTTAGATTTGTAGCTAGCCGTCATGTGGGATTGGTTGGGCAGTGCAGTAGACTGTAGAACGTTTCATAATTATTTGGTTCACAGTGTTTTATTTTGCCGTTTTTTGAGGATCATCAGATGCCTTACTGCAGACATGCTCAGTCTCTACTAAAAGCTAAGTTAACAAGAAATTCCTCCGAGGTAGGAAAAACACCCCCGTCCTTACCATTCTCACTGCCACCAACTGAGAAGGTTATTTCCCTTTGACCATTAATATGTCCCTCTATAAGTCCTTGTAGAATCTTAATCCACCAATAACTCCCTAACCGTGTGTTTGACTGGTCCCAATTTTTGTAAGGACCGTCTCAGGAATGTATAGAGCCTGTTCACCAAGTTTGGTGACGATCGGTCCGTTCATTCTTGAGATCTATATGCGCACACAAACACACAAACAAACACATCGACCGAATCCTATACACACCCCTATACCGGGGGTGTAAAAACACTCTCGCCAACTCCACTGCCAACCAAACTCTCCGCCTGCGGATAAGACCTTTGGAAGATGGCTTCCTTAGACGCAAGAGTCTGGGTGGACAATGGCGAAAGGACACCAATTGGACAGGCCGCGCTCAACTGAGTTTTGGAGTCGCTGCTGAATCTGCAGATGATGGACATGTTTGGAATTATAAAAGAGAGGTGCTCAATGGACCATGTTATGAACAATTTTGGCCGCAGTTTTATTGACTTTTGTATTAGTCAACGATTATTAGTAGTGAACGGCAGAATGGGAGAGGACGCAAGATTGGGTCGAGTAACTTGTAATAATGTGAGTTTGGTAGATTATGTACTAGCTACGCCAAATGTTTTTCCGTCATTTTCAAAATTTCAAGTATGTGACTATAATGAATGTTTATCTGATGTCCATTGTCCTATATTTTTTGCCCTGTCAGATATCCTAATGGACAATGAACACGTTGAGAATGAAACTGAAAGCAATTATAACACTAGCAGTGTGTTGAAACCAATATGGAAAGTAGGAGCAAATCAGAATTTTGTAGATGAAATTGATGATAATAAAGTATTATTAGTGGAAGGGATATTAGTTTCCCTAATTGGTAGCGTAGAGGATGTAACTCAGGACCAGATCGATAATGTAATGAAACAAATAGAAGGAATTCTATCCGAAGCTGCCAATAAATTGAACATGCTTAGAAAGAATAAGCAGAAGAAAAAAATAAATACATGTAGCAGTAACGATGCACATAGCGGAGTTAAGAAAATTTGGTTTGATAACGAATGTAAACAGACAAGAAGGAAATATAGAAAAATAAAGAGAAAATGTAAAGCCCAACCAAATAACAGAGAGATCATACAAGATAAGGCCCAAGCATTCAAGGATTATAAGGGAACACTGAGTAAAAGTTATAATAGTTATTTAAAGCAACTACATAAGAAAATTCGAACAATGAAGTCTTCTGACCCCAGCAGTTATTGGAAATTGATAAGTGGATGTGACCAGCAGAAGAAACAAGCGATGCATGATATATCCCGTGAAGTATTTGTAAAACATTTTGAAAAACTTAGTAATGTATCTGAGCACGACTTGATTGATGTGCAAGATGATGTGCTTGATGACACAGACCTTATGAATGAACAATTGAATGTTGATATTACAAAGGAGGAGGTGATGATATGTGTAAACAATTTAAAGAATAACAAAGCTTGCGGATACGATGGTATTATAAACGAGTTTTTGAAATATTCCTCACCAAAACTATTAACTATTGTAACACGTGTATTTAACTTAATATTGCATACTGGGAAAATGCCTAAAGCTTGGACAGTGGGGTATATAAGCCCAATCTTTAAAGGTAAAGGCTCAACAGCCGACCCTGATAATTATAGAGGAATCAGTGTACTAAGTTGTTTTGGAAAACTTTTTACAAGTGTGATAAATAAAAGGTTGCATGCATTTTTGGATGACAATTCTGTGATCGGCAACGAACAAGCTGGTTTCCGAAAAGGCCACTCTACTGTAGACCACATTTTTGCACTACATTGTCTTATTGATATATTTTTACAACAAAAGAAAAAGTTATATTGTGCTTTCATTGATCTGCGTAAAGCTTTTGATTCTGTGCAACGCAGTCTCCTGTGGCAGAAGCTGATGCAACGGAATATTAATGGTAAGGTATTGAATGTAATTAAGGACATGTATGATAAGGCAAAATTGTGCGTGAAGGTGAACAGTGTATTCTCCGAGACGTTCACCTCAAACATCGGGCTTCTTCAGGGCGAAAATTTATCACCGATTCTTTTCTCACTATTTTTAAACGACCTGAAGCAGTTTTTGATTGAATATGATGTCAGCCTAGAGTTGCCCCTGAAAAGAGCCCAAGAAATAGATGTTGAACGCATTAATGACTATATGTATTTGTTCCTGTTAATATATGCTGATGATACTGCTATACTCGCCGAAACACCTGGAGAAATGCAAAAAGCCCTGGATGGACTAGATCGTTATTGTAAGAACTGGGGACTAAGCATAAATATTGAAAAGACAAAAATAGTTGTTTTTTCGCGGGGGAAAATACGGAATATCCCAAATTTTGTCTTGAATGGAGTACCTGTCCAAGTAGTTTGGGACTATGTGTACTTAGGTGTACTATTTAATTATAATAACAAATTTCATAATGCCATGAAACGTCAATGTTTGATTGGTAACCGTGCAATGTTCTCGTTAATTCGAAAATGTAGAAAACTAAATTTACCAATTGATGTGCAATTGGATCTTTTTGAGAAGTGTGTACATCCAATTTTGTTGTATGGTTGTGAGGTGTGGGGATATGATTCATTAGACATATTGTCAAGGTTTCAATTGCGATTTTTAAAAATGCTTCTTGATGTATATAAAACTACACCCACTTGTATGGTTTACGGAGAGCTTGGTCGTTATCCAATTAGAATTGAGGTACAATGTCAGTTACTGGTTTATTGGTATAAACTGATGAAAGAAATGAACGATGGTGCGAATAAGATGTCTTGTTTAATGTTAAAACTACATCTGAAGTTGTTCCATGTACAAAACGTTAAATTGCCCTGGTTGTCGCATGTCAATACTATGTTAAATAAGTTGGGTCTATCATATTTATGGACAACTCAGAGTCTTGCCGTCTCAGGTTTTAAAAACGTTGTAAAACAAAGGCTAAGAGATCAATTCCTGCAGGAATGGAACACTGACGTGAATGCCAACAGCTTGTGTTTTAATTACAGAATATATAAAAAGGATTTTTGTCTGGAAAGGTATTTGCTTTGGTTGCCTAGGAAACTCCAAGTTAAACTAGCAAAATTTAGAACAAGCAATCATAAGTTGCCAATACATCAGCACAGATTTTTTAATGTTCCTAGAAATGAAAGATTGTGTGACATGTGCGATAAAAATGAATTAGGTGATGAGTTTCACTATTTGTTCAGTTGTACCGACGAAAGTATAGTGTCTGAAAGAAGAAAATTAATTAGTCCTTATTACCGATCTCACCCAAATTGTTTAAAATATGAACAGTTAATGAATTGTAAATCTAGGATAAAACTAATGAAGCTAGCAAGATTTGTAGCCCATATTATGATTTTAGTATGTTAGCGTTATATCTAGTTTCTTTATTGGTATGTATATATATATATGTAATACATGCTTTTGTTTTGTGTTTTTACAAAAGATGCTTGGCATAATGGTATTGCCAATTTACTTCGGCTGTATATTATCGTTGTCCGCTTAATGTATACATATTATCTGCCTGATTTCTTACCTGATTTTGTTAAACCTATTTTTCTTTTTGTTTGCATGTATGGAAGTGTATATTGCCAATTTAATTTGGTCGTATAGTATTGTTGTATTTGTCCGCTCAATTTGTATACATATATTAATTGTCTGATTTGTTACCTTTTTTTTGTTAAAGTTATATCTTTGTTTCAAAGCCCTCTGGGCCCAAAACAATAAAATACTTGACTTGACTTGACTTGACTTGACTTGACTTGTCTAAAATCATACCTCAGTAAATCGCTGGGGCCGTTCACATGGCACACTTTTCGCCGACTTGGCCTCGACGACTCGGCGGGACACATTTTTAAACGACTCAAGTTAGGAAAATGTTGGTTGCAAGCCTGCCATGTGGACAACACTTTGAAAAAGCACTGGACAGAGTGTACTATGCAAAACAGGTGAAAGGCTGGCTGGACAGCTAGATGTCCCAGATGCATTAGGGGCCTGTAATTACGGCCATCAGTCTTCCACTCACTTTTTCCACAAGAGTCAGTATTGCTTCCAGTAAACACTTGCCTCAATAATCTTCTTCCGCTTTCGTGGGCTGGAACTCCGTGTACTGGTTTTCGTTTTCAATTCAGTGTTTTTCTTTTCTTTTCGTTTTGGTTTTGGTGGTTTGTGTGTATTGCGGTGGGTGGTTTTATTTTATTTTTTTTTTTTTTTTTTTTTTTGGGGGGGGGGAGGACGCGGATTGGGTTGAATGAGAGGGCTTTTGCGCATATGACCGTTCAAGCCCCACCACACACCCTCCATTCAGGCAGTGATACTCCGTTTTCGGGGGAGTTTGCATTAATAACAAATGAATGCCAGCTGCAAAATCGCAAAGTGCTATTTCCAGACGGTTCTTTGGGTAAAGGAAATATTCGGTCCACATTCCTAAGGTATAAGTCGGTTGTGCTTGAAGACATTTTTCCAGGCGGTCCTTATTTACTGTTATGGATACTGACCTAGCTGAGGATTTGAGTGGGCGACGACGCACTCTGAAGAGGATAGACAGAAATTATTGATGGCCGCAGGAGCGGACATCTATTGCAATGCGTTCGGAGAGGTGACATGAGTCGTTTGTTACCGTTCTCACGAGATCAGTTGTTGAAACCAACTTTGCTATCTGTGCTGTTCCGGAAATGAGCTGCGCTTTTTTGGAATTCAAACAGTATCATGTCACTGTTGTCCCGTTTGCGCTGTTTCGGAAATGAGCTGCACCTCGTCTGTTTGTTTATAGCAACACACACTGTCTGTCACGTACACTCCGTGCAACTCTCTCCGTCTCTCCCTCGCTCTGCCTTCGTGTCTGTGTGTGTATCTGTCTCTCTCTCAATCTTTTTCTCTCTCTCGACATCTCCTGCGCTCTCTCTGTCTATCTCTCTCTCTCTCTCTCTCTCTCTCTCTCTCTCTCTCTCTCTCGATCTCTCTCGATCTCTCTCTCGATCTCTCTCGAGTCATTTTCTCTCACCCGGTGTTCATTTATCTGTTTCTCCGTCTTGAGTCACTCTCTGTCTATCTGGGGGTGGCTGTATCCTCAGGAATTTGAGGATTTCTTTTATCTCTCTTTTTTTGACACCGTTCATTTAACGTCCTTTGTACAGGACAGGTTTTTTTCCTTCAGTTATACGTTGTAACTTGTAGTAGTTTTAGTACAAGAAGAGCTCGTTCACCAGTAGCAAAGACTCACTCAGTCCGTCAGTGTGTCTGAGTTTGTGTGATGGGGGGAGGGCTTCTCCCGTGACCGGCCACCTGCAATGCACGGACAGGTTTGCACTGGCCCTAGGGTGTCCGTTCATGAGAGGGACTGCTGTAGCAGTAAAACTAGTGTGATACATACTTGACTATATTCACAACAGGGACTTCTTTGCATGTTTTTATGCCTACGTATTTTCAAATTCTCTGCAACACATGTAACCCAAATACAACATGTGCCCGTACACTACCGCTTCTTTTATGAAAACATTGCTTCGGCCATGTTGATTTTAATCAACCAATTTTCTTGTGGATAGCTGCTGTGTATTCGTTTTGGCTTTCACTGTATGCTTCCGTGTTTGGCGCTTGAAGCCTCTCTCTATATCTATACCCGGGCCACACTTTCCTAACGATGTTTTGGTGAGTGTGATGGCCGCCATCTGGCCACTGTTCAGTCATGACGTCAATGCGATGGAATTCACCCTCAGAACGGGTATTGGCCGGGTCATCTCTCTCTGTCTCTGTCTCTGTCTCTGTCTCTCTCTGTCTCTCTCTGTCTCTCTCTCCCTCTCTCTCTCTCTCTCTCTCTCTCTCTCTCTCTCTCTCTCTCTCTCTCTCTCTCTCTCTCTCTCTCTCTCTCTCTCTCTCTCTCTCTCTCTCTCTCTCTGCGCTCATTCCATATTCATACCTATTCAGTTTAAATTACTAAATGTACGGCTATGTATAAATTCAAAGAAATTGAACTCATTTCAACTAATACCCGCGTATCCATCCATTCAGCTTAATTAACTGGCATTTAAAACCTTTTCTTCTTGTATTGTTCCGTCTTCACATGTTTGTGCACAAAGCGAATAGCGCACGGGTTAAATCAAGAACGAATGAGCCTTCTTTCTGGTTATTTGTTGCTGGGGTGGTTTTTTCTTCAAGCAGTTTGCACTTCGAGGAGAGATTTGCAGATGAAGGGACAGGGCGGAAGGCGTTAAAACTCAAAGAAAGTAAACTAAATCTTACCAATTATTATTTACTGTCTTACGCTAAGAAAAGTGTTTACTGGGAGCGACGGGGATGTAACTATATGCCTGTCTTAAAGACGGAGAAGTAAATTACTCGTCTTGTGCAGAAGATGTTTGGCGATGATGCAAACCTCTTGCCGTGATATATCAAAAGCTAAATATACATAACCGAAATCAAAAAGGAGCTAATAGCGTGATATTTTTCAAAATCTAACAGTTCAGCCACTTCTTACGTCAGAAAAGACAGAAAGCGGCACTGATTCGGAGATAGTGATATATAGCTTTAAAAGGTCACAGTTGAAACAATTCTTTCAGTACAAAAAACTGCTCTTCAAAACCAGTTGGTGCAACGACAATGCAAGTTAAAAAATTATTTTTTAAAAAGACTGATCATAACGTATGATTAAAAAATAAAGGGGCATGTGATAGATTTTTGTGGTTTAAAAACAGGAAAAATCACGAAAAGCATTCCATGAAGACTTAGAAGGAAGAGAGGAGAAGGAGGAAGAACAGTAGAAAAAAAGTTGCGAGCTTCAAGAGAAAATGCGCCAGGATTATAACACAACCCCCCCCCCCCCCTCGCTTGTAAACGTATGTATACATTCTGCCGACAGCAGCACAAATTTACGATGCACCATTTTTTTCTCAACTTCTGCACAAGCCAAGAATTGTTTTACGAAGATAGCCTGCTTGTTTACTGTGACGTCATTGAAGACAGCCCGCTTCCATTATCTTTCCAATCACGTTACTGCTGATTATGCATACACGCGTGAGGCAAGCGTGTGCAAGACTTAGCCGCGCACACAGTTCAGTGAAACCCCTCTTTGAAGAATTTCAAAAATCTGAGAAAATTAGGTCTTAAAATGGTTGGAATCTTAAAATATAGGTACATTTATCTTAAGAAAAGAAAAGCTCAGAATACAGGGTCTTAAAAGGGCAGAAGTCTTAAATTGGGGGGGGGGCGTTTAAAGGGAGAGGGGGTGGGGGGTTCCACACAAAAATTATAGTCAAGAGAGAGCAACAATACCTGCACTGCTAAAGAAATATATTTTGAGGAAACTACTACTGCAAAGACGAAAACAAAGATTTTTGGCTATATATAATTCACTCATGTACGAAGGAAACACTCATAATAAAAAAAAAATTATAGTCGGTAAAACGTTCCTTGTTTCTTAAAGAAAATCTGAGAGAGAGAGAGAGAGAGAGAGAGAGAGAGAGAGAGAGAGAGAGAGAGAGAGAGAGAGAGAGAGATAGAGAGAGAGAGAGGGAGAAAGAGAGAGAGGGAGAGAGAGAGGGGAGAGAGAGACAGAGGGAGAGAGAGAGAGAGGGGGAGAGAGAGAAAGAGAGAGAGAAAGAAAGAGACAGAGAGAGAGACAGACAGAGACAGAGAGACAGACAGAGACAGATAGATAGAGACAGAGAGACAGAGAGAGACAGAGAGAGACAGAGAGAGCGAGAGACAGAGAGAGACAGAGAGAGAGAGAGAGAGAGAGAGAGAGAGAGAGAGAGCAAAGACCTGCCTAAAATCTCTTCAGGAAAGAAAACCTCGCTGAGTCCAGTAAAACGAAAAGCACACACACACACACACACACACACACACACACACACACACACACACACAAAATGAAGCACGAAAGAAATGACAACGTAAGCCATTGGGAGATGGATGAGGAGTGAAGGCGGAGCGGACAACAGAAGACAGGAAGGAGAAAACAACATCAAAAACAACAAGCAAACAAACAAACAAACAAACACAAAATAACGAAAAGGGATGTTTTTATCAGAATCTTGATTTGGTTGCAAATTAAAATGTCATTTCAAATTGCAGACGTCCAATTTCCGCCGTGGCAAGCTAATCAGCGGGGTATCCGCGTAGACAGAATCAAATCACAGGCACCCGTCACGAGCGGGTCGGGATCAAAGTGGGCGGGGCCTGTGCGCTCTCAAGACTACTACTATTAATTATTATAAACCATAAGAAAAGACCCCCGGCCATCACAAGTGACAGCCATAGGCCACGCCCACCTCGTGACGAGTGCCTGTGAATCAAATAGCATTAAAAATTAAAAATAAAAAGCCGAAAAAATAGATTATTTTCAAGCAGCACCATGGTTTCGTCTGTTATCGCAAGCGGCGGTTTTTACCCTCTTTGCTCAAGGTGTACCGCTTTCATTTTTCAAGCGGGTTCATCTATTCCTGCGCGATTTATTGTGCAGTCTGAATATCTGTATTAGTTATTATAGCCACTACGCCCAAGGCTTTCTTAGTTCGCGTGATTGTGGACCGTCTGGGAGGGGTACTCCAGGTACAGCCATTCTTTTTGTTCTTTTTTTAATTTTTTTTTTATTGTCCCAAATAGAGGGAAGCTGTTGCAAGGAACCTACATTTGCATGGTGAGGGGGAGGGAGGGTATCAGGTTGTTAAGAAATAAAGGAAAGGAAAAATGGCAGATAGTGTTCAAACATAGTGTCCCGAATTCAAGGATAGTACTGTTTTGTTTGGTTTGGTTTGGTTTGGTTTGTTATTTGCTTCATGGGACTCGTTTTTCTATAAGTTTTTTTTTGTTGTTTTTTTTAACAGTGGGCCGTTCTTTTCTGCTGTGTCGACGGTTTGGAGGAAACAAGCACATCGCACTGATACTGATAGAGACATTTTGAGGGGAGGTCAGCGAATTTCCATTCCGCCCCCCCCCCCCCCCCCTGGCCATCCAATGTACCTCTCAGAGAAAAAAAATATGTGGACTTATTAACCTCTTCCCCCAACTCCCTTAGTTTATTTCACTGAAGTATAGTGTCATTGTTCACATACAACATCTCTCATACCACTTCTCCTTTGTATTCCAGATGTTGTAATCATTGCTTGTTTGCTTGAATTCAAGTACATGTATTCAAAGTAAAGAGTCCTGTCAGACGTATTTACTAGGCATATAATGTCTTTGTGATTATTCCACTGAACCACTATTGGTAATTGAATATCTGAAGTATTTTGTTACTGTTGAAAATGTGTAATTTTGATTCCCAGTTGCAAGGAAAGACCAAAAAATGATCTCACAAATGCAAAATTTTCTCGGCTTCTGGGAGGCTTTGCCGCCCAGTACACCCCACCCCCCACCCCCCCCCCCCCCCCCCAGCGGGGCGTTGCCCCTGCACCCCACCGGGACCTCGGCGGCCCCTGGACTCCTGCCTTCTGTTGGACCCCCCCCCCCCCCTCTCAAACGAACTTGGTCCGGCCCTGAGTTAAATGAAAGACGCTTATACTCCCCCGAAATCGGCGTATGGCTGCCTGAATGGCGGGGTAAAAACGGTCATACACGTAAAAATCCACTCGTGCTAAAAAAAACATGAGTGAACGTGGGAGTCTAAGCCCATGAACAAAGAAGAAGAAGAAGAAAGACGCTTATTCTTTTTAAAATTAATATGCTCATGTGCCAAGAATCGAATCTAGTTTTATCATAGCTCTGTATATTTACAACGCTTACTCCCCTTTGCTATGCGATTCGAGTCAACTACTGTACGCGGAAGCCCCACAGGACAAAAAGCAAACATGACACTCGCAAGCGGAAAAGGCAGTATACATATTTATAAATATTATTCTTTGCACACCTTTATCCAACATGATGCCGAAGGTGGCATGAGTTTGTGCTATGTGAAACTGAATGGCAAGATTATTTTCTATGCCCTTACCACAGCTGGATTGAGTCGAACGTGTTGAGAGAAGACGTATAGCGCCAACAACTCTATGAAAAGGATACTGCTGTCAATGCCGAGAAAAGTATTACAATGTACGGGTTATTTCCCTTGGATCGTCTGGCGTGATTTCTACTTTCTCATCATCGTGCAACAACCGTTACATCTAGTCCACAACTATTGTTCTTCATGGTGGTTGTTGTTGTTGGTGGTGGTGGTGTTTTGATGTTGTTGTTGTTATTATTGTTGGTGGTGGTGGTGGTGGTGTATTGTTGTTGTTGTTGTTGTTGTTGTCGTGATTGATGTTTTTGTTCATTGCTTTGTACAATTCTATGAAAAACTATGATATTCGGAGTAATTGCGAGGGGGGGGTTGATAATCATCAAAAACTGATTCAAGCAACAGGCATCCTAATCTATAAAAAAAATATATATATATATAAGGGATCAGAGAAGAGAAAGGAAGAAAAAAAGAAAGTATGAGAATATTCGGGGATGGGGGCGGGGGTTGGGAGAGAGAGAGAGAGAGAGGGGAGGGGGCCGGGGATGGGGGCGGGGGTTGGGAGAGAGAGAGAGAGAGAGGGGAGGGGGCCGGGGATGGGGGCGGGGGTTGGGAGAGAGAGAGAGAGAGGGGAGGGGGCCGGGGATGGGGGCGGGGGTTGGGAGAGAGAGAGAGAGAGAGGGGAGGGGGCCGGGGGGGGGGGGGAGGTCGATGTCAACGAGTTTTTACAGCCTAGTGAAATTCAAACCGATACGGCCCACTGACGGAGGCAGGCAACCATGAACTGAACTGGTTAAAACAAAAAACCAGTTTTGAAACAAAACTAAACGTAAATGAGCTCGGTCACGCTATCTCGCAGTTTTCATAACTGCATGTGCATCTGTATGCTGACAGTGAGTAATGGATTTAACATTAGATTTCGACTCGAAAACACTGAAAACCCAAAAATATGGCAATGGCAAGAGAGGTAAGACTGGAATATAGAAGTTAGTTTACATACACTGTCAAAAAATAACATAGGGAATGTGCCAGCATTTTTGACAACTCAAGACTGACCTTTTTGAGTTCGCATGGACATATTTCGGGCTGAAAGAAGGATATTGCGGGGAAAAAATAATTATTCTTGAACTAAAGAAAACAGGAAACAGGAAGCATTAGCACATTTCCGTTCGAGAACAAAAATGTATTGTAATCATGATATGTTTATAGCCGCATTGAGGCGAAACTGGAAAATACACACACACACACACACACACACACACACACACACACACACACACACACACTCGCAAACACACACACACACACATACACACGACACACACACACACACACACACGCACTCACGCACACACACACACACACATACTCACGCACACACACACACACATACTCACGCACACACACACACACGCACTCACGCACACACACACACACACACACACACACACACACACACACACACACACACACAGCACAGCATGGCACAAAACAACACAGAACAGCACCGACAGACAGAAAAGGAAATCAAAAAGAAACAAAAAAGCAAAACAGGAAAAAGTGAACAGTCTCTCTGGATGAAAACACATGGGATAAGGTGTCTGTCATCACTTGATGATGCACCCACGAGAGTAAGCTCCCTTCTCCCGGGTTCCTTCCTGTCTGCAACGCACCTTTTTACATTGAGTCAAGTTTTGACCAAATGTTTAACATAGAGGGGGGAATCGAGACGAGGGTCGTGGTGTAAGTGTGTGTGTGTGTGTGTGTGTGTGTGTGTGTGTGTGTGTGTGTGTGTGTGTGTGTGTGTGTGTGTAGAGCGATTCAGAGTAAACTACTGGACCTTTTCTTTCTTTATTTATTTGGTGTTTAACGTCGTTTTCAACCATTCAAGGTTATATCGCGACGGCCTACTGGACCGATCTTTATGAAATTTCAAGTTTCATGAGAGTTCCGGGGAATGATATCCCCAGACGTTTTTTTCAATTTTTCGATAAGTGTCTTTGATGACGTCATATCCGGCATTTTGTAAAAGTTGAGGCGGCACTGTCACACCCTCATTTTTCAATCAAATTGATTGAAATTTTGGCCAAGCAATCTTCGACAAAGGCCGGACTTTGGTATTGCATTTCAGCTTGGAGGCTTAAAAATTAATTAATGACTTTGGTCATTAAAAATCTAAAAATTGTAATTAAGATTATTTTTTTATAAAACGATCCAAAAACAATTTCATCTTATTCTTCGTCATTTTCTGATTCCAAAAGCATATAAATATGTTATATTAGGATTAAAAACAAACTCTGAAAATTAAAAATATAAAAATTATGATTAAAATTAAATTTCCGAAATCGATTTAAAAACAATGTCATCTTATTCCTTGTCCGTTCCTGATTCCAAAAACATATAGATATGATATGTTTGGATTAAAAACACGTTCAGCCAGTTGAGCTCAGAAGAAAAGAATCTCATCAATTATTTTACCTATGTCAGAGTGTTCTGGATGGGTATTTTGATTTTCTAGTTTTTACCTTTCCGTCTGTCTCCTAAACCTGGCTTTATCACTCGATCGCTGATACTTATAGACGCCTGTCTGCTCAAGTTTTCCTTTTTCATTTTATGTTTGAAGTGTTATTATTGTCGGATGTCAGAACGTTCTAGCGCGAGAAACATAAACACACCCTATCTCCAACAGTTCACTACATTTTCGGCCCCTTCTCTCCCCACAAATGATGCGGCTTGCATGAAATGTGTTTGTGCGTCAGCAGATTTCGCCTAATCTTTCACAGATTGAATGAATATTTTAGATTGCCACCTACTCTCGAAATGTTGCATTTTCTGTTTCGGGTTGTCAGGCAGGGTTCTGTATTCAGTATTATCTGAGCGCGGAGAGAGAAGGGGGAGGGTGGGGGGGAGGGGGGAGGGGGGAGATGGAGGGGGTGTATAGGGGATAGACAAGTCGCAACGTGAGAGACATAAAAATAGATAGACAAGACATAAGATGCCCAGAGAAAGAGAGTGAGTGGCAGACGGACATAAACTCATAATCTCCCGGACTTATAGCAGTTCAGCTACGATGTCCAAAACATACTTACAAAATCAAGGGTAAGATAGAAACAGACAGAAAGACAGAAAAACATACAGAGAACGACAAAGGGTGCGACAAAGGGTGCGGCAAAGGGTGCGACAAAGGGTGCGGCAAAGGGGGATGGGGGAGAGGGAGGAGAAAACAGAAAAAGAGAAGAAGAAAACTTTAGGTTAAAAAAAAAGCTTCCCACAGGAATATTGCAAAGCCGAGCCGGGAAGGGTAATTTCAGTCAGCCTTCACAACCTAAAATCCTGGCCTACGTCCAAGACCATCCATCTACTAATTGGGTATCGAATCCCATGGCGATCTGCCAGCCAGCAAATTAACGCGTCACGTCAACGTTCAACATTTCTCCCCCACGCATCTGTTCCCGTCCATAACTTTGAAAACAATGCTGCGTCTACCCTGATTCGGAGGTGCCCTAGTTTCAGGACAGAAAAAATACAATCGGATCATGGCAGCGATGCAACATTCCGTCGCAGCAAAATGTTGACTCAAGTCGAATCGAGAATGTGAGGTCTGTTTGTTCTGTACATTTTATCGACCTTACGAAACAAGACTTCAAGTTTATGCAAATATCGAATGATCGCAGTCAGCATTTTTTGTGGATTGTGCCGTAAGTTGAAACGTTTCGTAGCTTATATGGCGATTTGTAAAAGCAATCAAACTTGAGACACACTAGGCCTACACACGTTTCGCTGTGCAACATCAAAGTGATGACAGGTAAAATGACCATGAGACTGAAAGTGCAGCAGATACTTCTCAGAAGAGCAAATCTGACCCAATTACAAACGGGAGAAATGCATTTTAAAAGAGACATAATTCATAACCAAAATAGACATTAAGGCAAGAAAAAGAACCCTACCTTGTTTTGTAACTCCCTTGCAGCCCCTGTCAACCCGAAGTGATGTCCCCTTAATCGGTACGCCATTTTGATTTTTTTAAGAATGATTATCAAAGCTCAAGCACAATCTATAACTGAACCGGTCCACTTTACGAAATGTTTGACTGAATTTCACAGATTCAGACAGGATAATTGTCAAAGCTCAAACACAATCTACAAAACGGTCCACTTTACCCATTTGATTTTACTGAACTTCACAGTGTTGAAAAAATGTCTTATCAGCGTTCACAAATGTAAACCTCACAACCAATGCAAGAGTTAGCCACCTATAGTCCCGACTTTCTGGAGATAACTTGGGTCAAGATCCGCCATGATCGTAAATCTGCCTGAAAGGTCCTTATGATTAGCTCAGTGTAGAGATATATTATTGTATTATGACTGCTTATGATTCAAGTGCATTAAGAGTGGAGCGGAGGATACATAAGAGGCGTAAGTCCCAAGGTGTCAATAGGACTGAGAGAGTTGTAAAGGGAGTGTGGGTGTGGTCGTTTTCGCCTTGCCGTAAGGAATGGACTCTCAAGGACAAATTCTGATGTCCCGTATTTCAAAAACAACAACAGTCAGTGTTCATAGCCACAAATCACAGATTTGCGAAGAAAGGCATCACAGTTTATCTGAACCTTCCATGTCCCATCACAGTTGAACAGAACATAAAGGTGTGGTACAAAAACGGAGAGAACAATGATGTCATTACAAAAACATTGGAGAAATAACGATTGAGCGTGTAAAAATAGGAATCAGTGGATTTTTGCAAGTACAATTCTAAATGAAAGATGGCCCCAAAAATGTTTTCAAGTATTCACAAATTGATGGATTAATTGCTTATCGTTTTCAACGTCCCTTCAAAGTATTGAGTGAAAAAACCCACGTCGACAATAAGAAGCAATACACAAGAAATTAAAGACCGAGGGATAATAAGTAAGGATCATAGTAAAGGATGAAAAGAATGACAATTATTATCAAGAAAGAAACTAACGTAATGGCGGTTAAATAGTCATTCTACATTAAGCGTTTGTGGATGGAGAACTTTTGTTCAAAACTATGATATCGAGCTGCCACAGCCACATAAGTGAATCTGTAAACAGTCAGTTCATCGGAAAGTTTGCTCAATCCACCTTTGAAAAATATCTTTAGAAATTAACGCACATAAATCGTTTCCAAATATTCAAAGAACATCTCTCTCTCTCTCTCTCTCTCTCTCTCTCTCTCTCTCTCTCTCTCTCTCTCTCTCTCTCTCTCTCTCTCTCTCTCTCTCTCTCTCTCTCTCTCTCTGTCTCTCTGTCTCTCTGTCTCTCTCTCTCTCTCTCTCTCTCTGTCTCTCTGTCTCTCTCTCTCTCTCTCTCTCTCTCTCTCTCTCTCTCTCTCTCTCTCTCTCTCTCTCTCTCCCTCCCTCTCCCTTCCCCTCTCTCTATCTCTCCCTCCCCCCTCTCTCTCTCTCTTTCTCTCTCTCTCCTCTCTCTCTCTCTCTCTCTCTCTCTCTCTCTCTCTCTCTCTCTCTCTCTCTCTCTCTCTCTCTCTCTCTCTCTCTCTCTCTCTCTCTCTCTCTCTCTCTCTCTCTCTCTCTTCCCTGTTATGCTTTCCTTTAAAGTATTTTGCTGTTCTTTGCAGTTTTCTCTCACGTCACTGAGTCGCTACGGTGACTCATAGCCGATACCTTTGGATGAAACTGACACGTTTTCCTTTCAACCGTACATCAACTCATCGTTTTTACCAGGAACCCTCTTCTCATGGACAGTAAATATTTAGCTAAATCGCATTTTAAAGGGAAGACAGGTGCCTTTCGCAAAATAAATCGAGAGTCTAATTGAAGCCGAAACAACAACAACCTCATGGTTTGGATTTGCCAAGACGGATCTCGCTCCAAATACCGAGAAGAACGCCGAGAACTCTTCTGGCAGAAAATATCACTTTGGGTCTAGTCTCTCTCAATTGTTCAAGTGCGGAAAGTTTAGGATGTCTGAGCCTTGAGTAGTTGCTAAAGCGTCGGTTTGGCAAGAGTTCAAAACTGGAAAAAAAGAATGTGATGCTGATGGCAGAGAAAAATGTGCCGACCGGCGCGTCCCGCTGGGTTTCATCTGTATTTCTAATATGTGTGGTTACATGGAAGAGAGAGAGAGCGAGAGAGAGAGAGAGAGAGAGAGAGAGAGAGAGAGAGAGAGAGAGAGAGAGAGAGAGAGAGAGAAAGGACGGGTATTTACTGGAAATAGCCAAAACACCATTGAAAGAGAAAGATACAGAGAAATAAAGAGAGAGAGGGAGACAGAAAGAAAGAGCGAGAGAGAGAGGGAGAGAGAGCGGGTCCTTATCGGAAATGGCCAAAACATCTCTTTCGAAAGAGATACATACAGAGAGAGAGAGAGAGACACAGAGAGAGAGAGAGAGAGAGAGAGACATAGAGAGAGAGACACAGAGAGAGACAGAGAGAGAGACAGAACGTTTACTTATATCGGTAATGGTCAAAACACCTCTTTGTTAAAGAAAAAGGTGTGAAAGATATAGAGATAGCATGTCCTTGGTAGAAGCTCGCCGAGGAAGCGAAAGAGAAAATAGCTCTAATTTAAGTACTATCATCCGTCCTAAATTAACTGATAAGTGACCAGCAATTAAGCAAAATTGTGTGGAACGCTATTTATGCAGTGTCTAAAGGAATCCCCGGAAAAGTTAAATGGTTGCACTCAAAGTGATAAGACCTGCCCTGCCCTGCAATTCAAAAATAACACATCCATCAATGACACACGATGTAAAGTCGCTATCTACATGCTATGTCATCATGAATTGATTAAATATTAACTTCATGGCTAAATTATTTATCTTCCTTGAACCGTTCGACTTTATATCACTAGTTCGCGAACATCAATGCAGTTGAACATGATTGGTATGACGTTATTTCGATATGCATACTATGTATAATTATTTTGGTATGCATACTATGTATAATTATTTTGGTATGCATACTATGTCTAATTATTTTGGTATGCATACTATGTATAATTATTTTGGTATGCATACTATGTCTAATTATTTCGGTATGCATACTATGTATAATTATGTTGGTATGCATACTATTTATAATTATTTTGATATGCATACCATTTATAATTAGTTTGAATGTAACTGCTTTCACCCGACTTCAAGCGTGTGTGCGCGCGGTAGGGGGGAGGGGGGGTAGGTGGTAGGGGGTATTAAAAGAAAGACTACATACTTGCTGACCGTGCGTGACAGTTTGATACATCTTTCTACAGATTATACACACACCAACACATTTTACAGCTTCTTGCTCACTCGTTCCAAGAGAAACAAAGTTGCCACACAGGTAACGAAAATCCACGTGTGTTTGCTGTTGTTTCTGTTGTTGGCTCTCGTAAAGCGAAATAAAAAGGCTGAGGGAAAACGGAAAAAAGCAGAAGAGTTCCGGAACATCAGTTAAGATCAGGAGATAGGATCTTGTTTCACTTATTTCTGGCTGCAGGCTGGTAAAAGGCAAGGATGCAGCGGGACTGTTAAACTTGACTTCTGCATCCAGCCATTGGAACTCCCTGTAGATTTTTGCCTGTTCACCATTTGTAATAAACGACTTTTTTTGGCGAGAAATACAGGTAGCTCTGTTCTTCTATTCGCAGAATGTTAAACTAAAACAAAACAAAAGATTTTCAAAGTATATGTTCTTTACTTTTTCTTCGGAGATCAAGAGAGGAGGGTTATGTATTCTGGGGTTTTTTTTCTTGGTTTTTTTCCTTTCTTTTTTCTTTGTTAGATTATGTGTTTTAATAACGCATATATGTAATTAAAAAGTCATCAATGCGACAGAAAAAACAACTCGAGTTTGGCAAATACTTGCATGCATTATAATGATCAAGTATGAAATTCGTACTTTGCGAGTCAATTGGCTTCTACATGTTCTTCAACGAATAAATGAAACAGTAAGGGAATGAAGCTGGGAGCCAAGATGATGTCGGCGAGTGAATGAAGCTGTTTTTGACAGTTATCAGAATGCACCACGAGCAACCGTTATGCACAGCTGTTGTTGCAATTGATCAACATCAGTGCCACCCATGAGAAAACAAGTGTATGAGAGTGTCTCTTTCCTGCCTCTCCTCTTCTCTTCAAACTCACCCCCCCACCCCACCCCACCCCAACTGCAAAGTGATCATTCAGGACAGGTCTCCGATGAATAATACCCGCAAGAATGTGGCAGTTTCGCAGCTCTTCGCAAAAACCTTAAGTGCAGGGTGAACTTTTTAAACCCAGAAAATCTCGATCGAGATGTCAGTCGCAAACAAGGAAAACAGAGAGCTTCGGCGCCTCAGCAAAATGTGCTAAAAACGTTTTCCAATTCTTGTCTGAAAATAAACTCGCAGGTAAAACGGGAGCTTCTTCGACAGGGGGGCTTCTGCACGATTACGGTTACAGTTCCTAGCAGCCGACAAGTGAAGCGTAGATTTCCGTAAACTACGAGTATAGACAGCAAAGTCGGCAAAGTCTGAAGTAAATAAAAAATCTGAAAATGCATACCTTCGCAGTAAAAAATAGGGGGAAGTTTTGGTGGGGAAATGTAGGATGAATTCTTTGAGTTGCGAGATCGAGTGTCTCGATCTCGTCTTGGATTTATGTTCTGAGGATTATCTGTTCGCGCATCTGCTGCTTAATGGATTGTCTGACTGCATGTTTGACACTGATTTCTTGCCGTTCTCTTCTCTGTCTCTGTCTCTCTCTCTCTGTCTCTGTCTCTCTCTCTTTGTCTCAAATCATCACTTCAAACCAGCTAATTCTATTCTTATTGTTCCTTTCTACCCCCAACTATACACTTTGAACCTGTCTCATTTTGGCAATAATCCTTAACCTTGCGATTGTACCGTCGTATTCAGTTTACTCCCCCCCTACCTTCCCCCATCCCCCCCCCAAAAAAACTCACTCTCCTCCGCCCCCAAACTGCCCCATCTTCAGTCAATTTCAAGTTCTCTACTTCTACTAGTTTAGCTCGCTCTCGTGCAGCACCGAAAGGAGTTCTGGGGATGCTTAGTTGGTGAGTAGAAAAGTAAACACCACACAGGCTTACAAAATAAACCAGCAAACAGAACTTACCGGCAAAACGTAAGCATTCGCGATGATTCATAGTTCAGTGCGCCTGTACCTCCTCCCCCCACCCCCCAATCCCTTTTTGGAAATGGTGCTTAGGCCAATTCCAATATTAATATCGTATTCCTTACTCTCTCTGTCTTTCTGTCTCTGTTTGTCCGTGTGCCTGTGTGTGTGTGTGTGTGTGTGTGTGTGTGTGTGTGTGTGTGTGTGTCTCTCTCTCTCTCTCCCCCCTCTAGCTCTCTCTCTCTCTCTCTCTCTCTCTCTCTCTCTCTCTCTCTCTCTCTCTCTCTCTCTCTCTCTCTTTCGCCCGCGGGCGTTCTTGTGTGTCTGTGTGTGTGTGTCTGTGTGTGTGTGTGTGTGTGTGAATCTGACAGTGTCCACGATGTTTTCTTCCTTTTTCTCAACATTATTGCCAGTCTAGTTCCCTTGAGTATAAGAACACAGACGTTCATTTTGCCTGGTACATGGTCTACATGGTCTACATGGTCTACGATCCTGTTCCACTGTACACAGGTCCACTCAAGTTATTCCAAGCGTCTCAAAAACAAGATTTTTTCCCTCAGGTCTGGAGCATTAAAAGATGTCAAAAGAATCGTTGATGTTTCTTGGAGGTAAGCTTTGTGAGACCGGGGCTGCAAGCAGCTGTGGCGGTGCAGATAAGCAATTCGTCAGGCATGCGCAGCAAGTTTGTTCGAAGCGCACAGTCTATAAAGCAGGATATTTGTAGAATTTCAGAAAATTATTGCGTGACCAAGAAAAAGTCTCTTGGCCCCTCTTGTGGCCCCCTTAAATGGTCAAACCTTAAATGTATTGTTTTGTCAATAACAAACGTTGTCTTGTTTTGAACATTCTGATTGTCCATCATAACTTCAGTCGCCTATTCTGTATTTTGTCGTTTAAATGATCTAACCCAGGCAGTCCATTTGACGTTAGTAAAATGTGTACGAAAATAAAGAGGAAAAACAGAGCCGTGTAGTAAGTTATTCAGTTGTAAAGTGGACTTTTTCCCCTTGGGAACACTCTGCTGAACAGAAAGCGTATTCCTTTCATGCAGTAAAATAAACAGTGGAGAGAGGGAGAGAGACAGACATACAGAGACAGACAGACAGACAGACACACAGACAGACAGAGAGACAGACAGACAGACAGAGAAACAGAGAGAAAAATGAGAGAGCGAAATAGATAGACAGACAGACAGACAGACAGACTGAGAATGCACAAACAGAGCTCAAAAAGGGGAAAGCTGGAGAAAGGGGAAGGGACAGGTGAAAGCTGGAGAAAGGGGAAGGGACAGGGGAAAGCTGGAGAAAGGGGAAGGGACAGGTGAAAGCTGGAGAAAGGGGAAGGGACAGGTGAAAGCTGGAGAAAGGGGAAGGGACAGGTGAAAGCTGGAGAAAGGGGAAGGGAAAGGGGAAAGCTGGAGAAAGGGGAAGGGACAGGTGAAAGCTGGAGAAAGGGGAAGGGACAGGTGAAAGCTGGAGAAAGGGGAAGGGACAGGGGAAAGCTGGAGAAAGGGGAAGGGACAGGTGAAAGCTGGAGAAAGGGGAAGGGACAGGTGAAAGCTGGAGAAAGGGGAAGGGAAAGGGGAAAGCTGGAGAAAGGGGAAGGGACAGGTGAAAGCTGGAGAAAGGGGAAGGGACAGGTGAAAGCTGGAGAAAGGGGAAGGGACAGGTGAAAGCTGGAGAAAGGGGAAGGGACAGGTGAAAGCTGGAGAAAGGGGAAGGGAAAGGGGAAAGCTGGAGAAAGGGGAAGGGACAGGTGAAAGCTGGAGAAAGGGGAAGGGAAAGGGGAAAGCTGGAGAAAGGGGAAGGGACAGGTGAAAGCTGGAGAAAGGGGAAGGGAAAGGGGAAAGCTGGAGAAAGGGGAAGGGAAAGGGGAAAGCTGGAGAAAGGGGAAGGGACAGGTGAAAGCTGGAGAAAGGGGAAGGGACAGGTGAAAAGTAGAAAGGAGAAACAAGGTGTACCAAGGCGTGTAAAAGGGTCTAAAAGCGTCCAGGCCTGATGCAAACAGACGGCGTCAGGAGCGTGTGAGCAAGGTAAACTGTGTTGACCGACCAGAAACAGCAGCCTGCTAACAACCCTACCTCTCCCCCTCCCTTCAGGTGTAATTGGCCAACACCTGGCCACACTGGCGGACTCAGTCTGCCTTGCCCACCGACATAGCATCGAGAGAAATTAAAGGAACACTCCTTCCCGAGTAAATAGTTGGGCCCACAGTGTCCGATCTGGCCTGGCAAGACACGAGACAAGACCATCATTAACAGTGTCCGATCTGGCCTGGCAAGACACGAGACAAGACCATCATTAACAGTGTCCGATCTGGCCTGGCAAGACACGAGACAAGACCATCATTAACAGTGTCCGATCTGGCCAGGCAAGACACGAGACAAGACCATCATTAACAGTCTGGGTGCTGGGTGTTTACACGAGACAAGACCATCATTAACAGGCTGGGTGGTGGGTGTTTACACGAGACAAGACCATCCCTCCACTTGGTCACTGTACCAACAAACATTAACAGGCTGGGTGGTGGGTGTTTACACGAGACAAGACCATCCCTCCACTGGGTCACTGTACCAACAAACATTAACAGTCTGGGTGGTGGGTGTTTACACGAGACAAGACCATCCCTCCACTGGGTCACTGTACCAACAAACATTAACAGTCTGGGTGGTGGGTGTTTACACGAGACAAGACCATCCCTCCACTGGGTCACTGTACCAACAAACATTAACAGTCTGGGTGGTGGGTGTTTACACGAGACAAGACCATCCCTCCACTGGGTCACTGTACCAACAAACATTGACAGTCTGGGTGGTGGGTGTTTACACGAGACAAGACCATCCCTCCACTGGGTCACTGTACCAACAAACATTAACAGTCTGGGTGGTGGGTGTTTACACGAGACAAGACCATCCCTCCACTGGGTCACTGTACCAACAAACATTAACAGTCTGGGTGGTGGGTGTTTACACGAGACAAGACCATCCCTCCACTGGGTCACTGTACCAACAAACATTGACAGTCTGGGTGGTGGGTGTTTACACGAGACAAGACCATCCCTCCACTGGGTCACTGTACCAACAAACATTAACAGTCTGGGTGGTGGGTGTTTACACGAGACAAGACCATCCCTCCACTGGGTCACTGTACCAACAAACATTAAGTCTGGGTGGTGGGTGTTTACACGAGACAAGACCATCCCTCCACTTGGTCACTGTACCAACAAACATTAACAGTCTGGGTGGTGGGTGTTTACACGAGACAAGACCATCCCTCCACTTGGTCACTGTACCAACAAACATTAACAGTCTGGGTGGTGGGTGTTTACACGAGACAAGACCATCCCTCCACTTGGTCACTGTACCAACAAACATTAACAGTCTGGGTGGTGGGTGTTTACACGAGACAAGACCATCCCTCCACTTGGTCACTGTACCAACAAACATTAACAGTCTGGGTGGTGGGTGTTTACACGAGACAAGACCATCCCTCCACTGGGTCACTGTACCAACAAACATTAACAGTCTGGGTGGTGGGTGTTTACACGAGACAAGACCATCCCTCCACTGGGTCACTGTACCAACAAACATTAACAGTCTGGGTGGTGGGTGTTTACACGAGACAAGACCATCCCTCCACTGGGTCACTGTACCAACAAACATTAACAGTCTGGGTGGTGGGTGTTTACACGAGACAAGACCATCCCTCCACTTGGTCACTGTACCAACAAACATTAACAGTCTGGGTGGTGGGTGTTTACACGAGACAAGACCATCCCTCCACTGGGTCACTGTACCAACAAACATTAACAGTCTGGGTGCTGGGTGTTTACAGTCGGAACCGTTAGATGAATTAATTTCTTAAAAAGTCACAGGTTGCTTTTAAGAAATGAATTAATCAAAATGTCCCCACTCAGCACAGCAAGCAGTCATGGTGTTGACTGTGTGTACGTGTCAAAGTGGAGGGATGGTCTTATCGCGTGTAAACACCGGGCCGCCACATCTGTGATGGGGAGCCCAACTATTTTCACTAGAAGGTCTGTGCCTTTAAAACCTGGGCGGATTCATGGTGAATTTCAAGACGGGTTACACGGGAAAGACAGTATCTTTAAGTATACATTGCACGTACTGCTCGAGGGGTGGAAGGTAGAGCGGCACGTCCATGCACAATTACTGCCAGCGACTATAGCAAGACATGCCGTTTTCACGGACCATTTGGCATTCGGCGTGTATGAAGAGGGTTCTGTGATTATCTGTAACTGATGTGGCCATTGGCGCCAAGAGGCTCTGGGGCCGGTAATATGAACAGCGTATTTTGGACGGTCGAGCAACCACAGTCGACTGACTGTCAAGTCAGTTGACTGCAGTCTGCTGACCGGCCGTGTTTTGACGGGTAATATGTGCAGCGCGGTAGCACTGACAGTCGGCTGACTAGACAGTCAGCCGCTCAGTGGTATTTTTAGAACATTACAACTTCCGATGTAAACATCGGTCCTGTTTTGGCGGTACCGGTATCTAAATTTCGGCGCCGACCCTAAACTTTTTTTTTCCAAACTCAAATTTTTTTATTTTTTTTGGGGTGGTAGAGGACAGGGTGAGAAAATTTGATCATTAAAAATCTGAAAAATGTAAAAAAAATATTGTTTTTATAAAACGATCCAAATTTACGTTCATCTTATTCTCCATCATTTGCTGATTCCAAAAACATATAAATATGTTATATTTGAATTAAAAACAAGCTCTGAAAATTAAATATATAAAAATTATTATCAAAATTAAATTATCGGAATCAATTTAAAAACACTTTCATCTTATTCCTTGTCGGTTCCTGATTCTAAAAACATATAGATATGATATGTTTTGATTAAAAACACGCTCAGAAAGTTAAAACAAGTAGAGACACTGCGGTCGATCGACCGAAAAAGGTGCCTGTAAGCCCAACCGCAGTCGGGCGACTGTTTTCAGTTGGACCGGCAGTTGTTCGCGCTCATATTACTGACTTTTGCGGTTCAACGTCGACCCACCGTCAGTTTCACGGTCAGCCGACCGATGACTAGCTACATATTACCGGACCCTGGTGTTTTTTGGGGTGAAAGCGGAGATTTGTTGGCAACAAATCGTCAATTAATAGGTCGCTGTCACCAGAAATCGGTAATTGTTTTAGACAGTTGTTGAAGTGCTGTTTGGTTACGTTGCGTGTTTTGATAATACATTGTTACACGACACGACACACACACACACACACACACACACACACACACACACACACACACACACACACACACACACACACACACACACACACACAGGTATAGAGATGGAGACGGATTATTATAGGAATGCAGAGAACTTGAAGACTGACTGGGGAAGAATGGGCAAAGTGTTCCAGACTCTTGTGTCCATCGGGCCAACGTAGTTTTCATCCATATGACTACACAGAAATACAAGCTTTAATTGCTAATTGTGCACTTTTGAAAGGATCTAATTAGGACCAAGGTGGGGGGGGGGAGTGAAATCTGAAGACCTGAAGAAGTCCGACGCTGACTGACGCGGGTTTGTCCACAAAGAAAGTCTAAAAGGTCGGACCATCGCAACCCGGCTTCACGGAGTTTAAACCCAGACGTTTCGAAACGTAAGCACTGACTAAAATGGTTGTTTAGTACGAAATCCGGCCCCTTCTTGAAATCCTACCTCCCCCTCTCACCGGGTACCGTTATGGCAAAGAGCAAAAATGATGGCTGTTCAGTACAAAATCCCCGTCTAGAAATCCTACCTCCCCCTCTCACCAGGTCGTCATGCTAAGAGCAACACTGTTGGTTGTTCAGTACAAAATCCCCGTCCAGAAATCCTACCTCCCCCTCTCACCAGGTCGTCATGCTAAGAACAAGAGGCCGCGGTGTAGCCATTACTGGAGCTATGCCAGAGCAGGATTTACGAGAACGCCGAAAGGTTGATTTTAAAAGTTGGAGGCCGGTCGGGGGTATGTCTGCTTTTCCTTCCTCCGTGTCTGTCTATTGGAGCTCCCCGTGAGGCTACCGAGCGCCGAGTTCGTCGATGTTCTTTCACTGTTGTTAAAATCTGTTACCATCATACTCGCTGCTACTACATGAACGTATAATTTGGTACATTAGCGTAAACAGCCGTAACTTGCATGTTCTGCTTATTTTCCAAGACTAATTTACTCCCATCAGTAATATTTACGAATGCCAACGTTAAACACGCACCCTCCCCCCCCCCTCCCCCTTCTTCTCTCTCTCTCTCTCTCTCTCTCTCTCTCTCTGTCTCTCTCTGTCTCTCCGTCTGTCAGTCTCTCTCTCTCTCTCTTTCTCTCTGTCTCTCTCTCTGTCTCTCTCTGTCAGTCTCTCTCTCTCTCTCTCTCTCTCTCTCTCTCTCTGTCTCTCCGTCTGTCAGTCTCTCTCTCCGTCTCACTTGGACTCTCTCTCTCCCGGCCGGTCCCTCTGGCCCACAATAACTTGACCGGTTTCAATCTACATTGTTGACAGCAGTTACATCATACTCAACTTGCTGCAAGAACGTCTATTTATGATACAGGTATAAAGAAAACCCCAACCCTCACATTCTGTAAGCCGGGTGGGTTTTTATCAGTACGATGTATACGCCCCCCCCCCCCCCCCCGCCCCCCTCCCCCTTCCACCGTTTTTTCGGTTGTAGCACACCGTCGCTGAAAGCTGCTCCAAATCATACAAACTAGTGACACGACATGAACGTCACAATGTATTTTTGGTAATCGTTGCGTGTAAACAACGGTAATCTGCGCGTGCCGCCTTTTTTGCAAGCCTAATAATGTTTTTTCTTATACTTGCTTATCAGTAATGTACCCACTCTCGCCCCTTCTTTCTGTTTGTGGCTGGTTTGGTGCCATGTTCATCGCGGTACGCTTGGCAGTACCATTGCAGTACGCTTGGCAGTACCATTGCGGTACGCTTGGCAGTACCATTGCGGTTGAAAGCGGTTGAAAGCTCTTGTCATACTCAGTCGCGCAACGTCCATCAACGTGTATTATTGGCACGGCTCATAAACTGTCTTCTTTTTCCAAACTCATGTTCTTACTCTCTCTGTAATACATGTATCTCCCCATCTCCTGATCCATCTAACCAATCTGAAAGATATTCATAATTTAGCGTGGCCCAAAACATCTTTGGTCGTCTCGCGGTTTTCAACTGGTTCGGTGGAGTATTTTTGTAGGCTTTTTAGTCCCGATTGTTGAAAGCTGCAATCACATTCGCCGCCCATGGACGTATATATGTTCAGTGGTGCACGGGTGAACACGTCGACAGTATGGTCATGGCTCCCAAAAGCACTGTTTTTCCGATTTGGGAGTCGCTTTGAATGTTTTTTTGCGAACATTAATAGCAAACCATTTAAAGGATTGGACAGTATTAAATCGGAATTTTGGTCCGCTGTGTTGAAGGCATGGCTTGATAATAATCATTATCAAGTCGATAATGGTAATTCTGTATCGGGTTTGTTGTGGAACAACAAAAATATAATTTGTCAAGGTAACCCACTTTTTTTGCGGATTGGATTAAAAGTGGTATAATGAATGTGAGCGATGAGTGTGAGAATGGACGTTTTGCTAACTATGAAGAAGTGTGTGAAAGAACTGGCTACACTGCAAATAGATTGCTTGAGTACAATGTTGTTCGTACAGCTGTACATCTCCCTTTAAGAAGTATAGCTATAGACGATGTAAATTGTTCAGTCTGTGACATTCCGACCTTTTGTGGAAAAAAAGTGAGATCAGTAAAAGAAATTCGAAAGATTCTCGTAGGAAAAAAATACAGCCCACCCTGTTCAGAAGGATTTTGGAGAAGAAAGTTAGGATTTGAAATTGACGAAAAGAATTGGAACTTAGCAGTCACTGTCACTAATGAAGTTCGATTAACGTGTACTGCATTGGAAAATATTGCAAAACATTTTAATATTTTATTGTGTAAAATGAAAGTGAAGGCTGATAAAAACTGTACATATTGTGAGGATGAACTTGATGTATTGGAGCATTTTTTCTTTGAATGCCCAACCGTGCTCAGGTTTTGGAAATATATTGAAATGTACATTTTTAGTAAACATTGGCGAAAGAATTAGGTTGAATGTTACAGATGTGCTTTTTGGTATTAAAAGTAACAGCAAAAATATGAAGAAGATTAATCATATTATTTTAATCGCAAAGATGTGCGTATGCATTTAAAAAAAAAAACGATTCACGATTAACACTGGAAATTATTTTTGGAAATCATGTTGTTTTGAGATTTCGTTAGTCTGACGTTTTATTAATTAGAAACAAATTGTTTATTGTCTCTGATTTAAGGTAAAGCATGTAAATGAGAAATTATGTGTACAAATAGAAAACACACAGTTACCATGTTTGTTATCACGTGTTTATTGATTGATTAAAATTTTGGAGAAAAAAAACACACAAAAAACTGAGATCAAAGAAAAAAAAAGATAATAAAAAAAAAATCGACAGTAAACAGCATCTTTTGTTGTTTTTCAAACCCTGTGTTCATTTGTATGCCTTATGAATCATTACTAATATGCTCACCCCTCGAATCACCACCCACACTCAGTTCAGTTGCGTTTCATTGTAGCGCCGAAGTCTGTTGAAAGGTGTTGTTGTCCTACCCAACAGTAAATAGTTCTTATTTTGTATTTCTCTGCACTCTAAGTTCGAGACTTTAAAGGCAATTTCGGCAAATTTGTCGAAGAAAATAAATCTTACCATTATTCATAATTATATTGTATGTAAAGCTCTTCCCCAAGGCCTTTGCTCCTTTATCAGTAAACTATCTCAAGGAAACGCAGGGCGGCGGTGATGAAATTTTGTTTAAACAGCAAAAAAACACTTGGTTCTGCCCTCACGTGAGGAGAAGAAACAGCTGTAAATCTGCACAATGGCTTCATGTCTGCAGAAAGACAAACGCGCTACCTGTGTACTCACGGTTCCACGTTTGAGCCTCCGACCGGACTCATCACGCAGACGGATTTATCTGCTTTATCTCCCTTTACCTTGCCCTGATACGCGCATGACACCTAGGCCCTTCCTATCTTCCGGTTGCCCCTAGCAACATCTCCCTCTCAGTCACACGCGCACAATTTGTTGGGTTCGCATTAGGCCTACCATGTTTTCTCAAGACAGATGCCTTTTGGAATCTCCAACGAATTTATTGTTTCACAGCACTTGTGTTGGGCTGATGCGCCGTGGTTATTTTGTCACGTTCTAACCGAGAACATTATTTTATTGGCTGCAAATTTGCTGACTTGGCTGACATTCCTCAGGCTACGGCATTTTTGACTGAACCAGGTCATGTTGTGTGTTTGCCGACGATGTTTTCTGCATCACGGAAGAGGTTGTCGTCATTTCGCATCGTTGATGTGTGTATGTATATTTGTAGAGTTTTATATATAGGCAGTACATTCCTGATGCGTGTGTGATGAGAAAAACATCCTCACTCTTTCTGCGCCCTTCTCCCCCCCCCTACCACACCCTCAGTACCTCACCCCTGCTTGACTGTTTCCATCGCTCCTCTCTCATCTCTTCATATCCACCAATCTCCCTTCATCTCTCTGCCTTCCCTCTCCACTACCCTCATCTCAGTCTCTGTCTCTTCTTCCGGCCATTGCCTCTCGTTTTCGTCAGCGTTCCGTTCCTTTTCCGTGTTAATGTTCCAAACACACACACACATATACCTACACACACCGGCACACACACATACACACACACATACCCACACACACACACACACACACACACACACACCGAAAAATGTTAAACATGTTTTTTAAACGGTGGGACTCCAGCCAAACCCTCTCAACCCAATGTCGATATATAGCTTCTTTAGTGCAAAAGGCGTTAAAACATCACAAACACCCCTTTGTCTCTATCTCCTTCAGTCTCTCTGTCTCTATTGCTGATGCCAGTCTATTTTCATCCCAGCAACACATTCTCTTAATCAGTCACAATTCATGATTCAGGCCTATTTACGACGATGAACGATTGCAGACTCAGCAAAAATCTGTCGAAGATTAAACATTTCATAATTAGTATAGGCCTCGTCCCAAGAGGCATAATAGATTTCGCTGATTAGATTCGCACCTCGCTGACATCGTTTCGAGTGGAAACAGGTGAAAACTCGGATTCTTTCCTCCCCTTTCGCTATCTTTCTTTCGTTTTATTTTCGACTTGGTTCTCCCCGCTCGAGATTTTTGTCAGGTTCATTTCCGTACAAAACTGACGTCATCTTTCTCGGGGTCGAAACGGGACACTCTCGTCTCGTAAGTTCTCGCGAGTCAGTTTCTGGCAGAGACAAAATTTTCTTCGATGTCTCATGACGCGCCAGAACTGCAATGGTTGGCTGTTTTCTAAATCGTCGACAAACTAAGAGAGGAAACAAACTCTTTTTAAGCACGTGCTTCAGACTGCATGGGCACAGACAGTGCTTGTTTTGGTTTCCGGCCCAGAACGATGTGGAATCTCGATCCCTCCCCCCCCCCCCTCTCTCTCTCTCTCTCTCTCTCTCTCTCTCTCTCTCTCTCTCTCTCTCTCTCTCTCTCTCTCTCTCCATGTAACTCATTGAATTTGATGCCATCTCACGGCTCATTCTGACTTCAGGTAAGCTCCTTTACCCTTTTTCTTTCTGTAAGATTTGCTCTTTCTATTGAAATTCGGTGCTTCATGTAGATGTAAGCCAAGGACTACTACTAACTTTAGTAGTAGTCCTTGATGTAAGCCTATAAAATTAAGACTGAAAAACGGTGGGAATCAGTGAAAACATTAATAAAAGCCAGCTTCCTTATTGATTAAGACCTAAAATAGAGTTACACAGTTTCATACAAAGAAATGTACTTGTTTATGTTCCTGGTCTCTATCAGTTTTTAAAATTATTTCACCTTTTCTGAAACCCAGCACGCGGTCACACACACACGCACACACTGACACACACACACACACACACACACATATATATATATATATATATATATATATACACACTACTCACACACACACATACACACACACGCACACACACACACTACACACACACACATTACACACACACACACACACACTACACACACACACACACACACACACATACACACACACACACCTCCAAACTCCACCTTACCCCCACACCAGCCCCATCCACCCTACCCCTCAGGGGAGTGGCATATCAGAGGCATGTTAATGAGCCAAAAGTGGGGCTGTCTCTCGTTTCAGTCTCGGGTGCCCCCAGTGCACTGTATCCCTTTTCACTGCCACAAAATTGCCAAGTCAAATTGTTGGGCTCCCGGTCTACCTGGAAAATCCTCCGTAATTCTGTTTACGCTATCCTTGCTTCCTAGGTGTGGAAACTTTGATCAACTAGCTTAGCAGGGTGACTGTGCAAACACTGTTCCAGCAGGGCTTATACTAGTCCTCAGAGACTGAAACTTATAAGGAAGTAAGGGAAGGGCAAGTTACAACCACTTGCCGGCGTTTGTGTATTGGAACACATTAGGTCGATCACCTGATCTAAACAAAAAGCGAAAGTTTTACATGGCACTTCCCTAATGCGTACAGGGCACATTATCACACAATGCTTGCATTATTTTGACACATATAAACTGAGGCAAGCTCAAGCACAATCAACGAATAACACCTTACATATAAAAGTTGAGTCTTCCGGAAATAAATATGGCAATTTTACTAGTATCAGACATTCGGTTCCTACTCGAAAAGATAATACGGTGTAAAATGCATTGACATACACCATAGAAAGGAACATAATGTTATCTTTCAGTGCACGAACCTGCTGTTTTACATGGTTTGCCCGTTACCTCTTCTTGGCTTCACAACAGTAAGTAACATTTCCACGAGTTCGCGGCCAGTGACCCACAGTATCACTTAGTAGAGACTACGGGGCAGTGATGATTTTGGCTTACGGTTTTGGGACACGTCCAAAATGTAACGAGCTAAAAACATCGAACTGAGTGCCCTCTTAAGTTGCAAAGAAGCAGGTAAAGTCAGCCTATTACTGGATGTTGCAAGTTGGAGGGAGAAAGGGGGAGGGTGGTACGGTGGAGGGAGAGAGGGGGAGGGTGGTACGGTGGAGGGAGAGAGGGGGAGGGTGGTACGGTGGAGGGAGAAAGGGGGAGGGTGGTACGGTGGAGGGACGACTGTTTGGGGTGTGTGGGGGGAGGGGGGGTGGAGGTGGTGGTGGTGAGAAAGAAACTGAGTTTGTTTTCGTGTGGCAGGGATCATTTTTTTGGTTATTATCCGCCGTTCAGTGTTGCAGAAAATCCAGAAGCTTCATGCTGTGTTCCGGTGGTGTGCTTGTCCAACATTGAGGGCAATGATCCCCTTCTAGAACTAATCATTCTGCAAGGCACGAGTATGAGCACGCACAGTAAAAACGACAGGTTAAACCACCTAGATAATTAGCTAGTCTGTATTTCACATTATGGGCCAAAATTGTTATGTAAATAAACAACTGGAATCATTCGGCAAGGTACGGGTATAAGACGGGTTAAAACGGTACGTTAAACCATCTCTTTAACTAGCTCATCTGTATTTCACATCAAGTTATGAGCCGACATTGTAATGTAAAGAAACAACTGAGATTACTAGCTAATGCGTATAGTATTTCACACCGTGAGCCAAAAGTGTATGGCGGCAATATGAAGCAACTGAATCACGAGCAAGTTTGTAAATTTCACACGCCAAACTCATAAGTAAAATTATAAGTTTAACTTATAAGTAAAATTATCCAGATACAGTTCTCTTATTTAAATTCCAGAACAAAAGTTGCTGAAACTACAGAAAGACTGACGCACGTGGTCTCTACCGCTGGGCACTGAATGAGTGAATTATCGTTGTGTCTACAGCAATACACACGCCAACTGCGGCAGTTCAAAAGCTTCGCTCCTATCATCATGCACGCACGACGATATAAGACTTGGCTAGCCAAAGCCAGTAGCACCCTACCGTTGCTAACGCTGTACTTATCGTGTTGATCACGGTAAATAAACGGGAGGCAGCATCCCGCATCAGTTTACTTATCTCGTCAAAACTCGCTGCATTTCGTAGCATCCTCCAGGATATGAGGCGGCACGGTAAGTTCATAAATGTAGGCCTACGCCTGCTGCAAAATGAGAAGCAATATTCGCTGGCAAACAATCTTTATGACTACGCTGTAGGTATAGGCAAGTTCACACGAATCTGCTGTAAACGTGAGGACAAATTGTGTAGGTAAGCTGATTTTATTGAGGCCTATGCTGTAGGTAACATAGATCCGATAAGGGCAAGCTAATGTTATGGATTATTATAAGTAAAAACCAAAAACGATTTTCTCCAGCAGTGCAAGAGTTGACGCTTTGGAATGTATGCCGTGTCTACGTCAGTTTTGATGAAGTATCAAAAATGATGACAGAAACACCAAGGCCTTTCTAATCAAAAGACAAAACTGAAGAGCATCAAGAATATTCTTATTTTTCATTCAAAAATGCAAAGGCAGCTGGTTGAAATGCAAACTAAAGAGCTATGTACATGACCCTTTGTAAGCGAATTAGGTGTGCTGAGGCTAAACTCACACATCTCTGTGTGTGTGTGTGTGTGTGTGTGTGTTTTCTGGTATACGCACTGGCACAAGAACATTTTTTGGTCTCGATGAACCAGACTAGCAGCCGCAGAACGAAGCTGACCACAGGGCACTGACATCAGATGAAAGTAACGTTTGCTTGTTGTATCTCTCCAAGCGGCCAGCTTTCTGCGTCGTCGCCCTAATCCTCTTAGGCAATTTTGTGGTTTCTGGAATGCGAGTTATGCGTAAGAAGGAAAAATGTGAACACAATTTGTGTCTATTATTTCCTCTGCAAAAACAGTCTGGAACAGATCACGTTCACTGTACGCCCAAAGGTGGTGAATGCGGTGAAATACATTGAAGCTGTTCAGTTTCTTGGCAACGCTTTTTGTGCACTATGTTGTTATAGTCCCACCAGTCAAAATACCTTAACAATATTCTGTTTCTTGTTGTTTTTTGTGCAATGTTCTGCCAGTCAATGTACCTTGAACCTGGTAAGTTTTGTAGTTCGTTTTTTGTGATTTTTGTGCATTGTCTTGCTGTCAGAGGCACGTAAGGTTCACTCAAGTCAGAAACTGAATCTTGTTTTGACACTCGTCTGGGAGTGAGTGTTTCTGATAAAGATGAGACTACACGCATTAGACACACCTTGGGCTAGCCCAAACTATAGGTTCCAAATCGTTAGCCAAACTGTAGATATAGCAACACTAGCCAAAACTACATCATTTAAGCCAAAACAACAGATTGTGACAGACATCAGACGGGCCAAAACTGGCATTTTTGGCTTCGGGTGCAAGCAGAGTGTCCTCAAGCTCTCTTTGTTTCGCACAAGGTTTTCTGTGATCGGATGCGAAAAATTATGCATGCAAGTGTTGTACTTGTGACATGAACTCGTAGCAAAAACAAGGGTACGCATTTTCCCGTCTTTACAAGTTATACCTCTAGAAATGAAGCAAAACGTAACAGTGAAACCAAGAAAAGGACAGCCCTGATGACGCAGAGGATGTAGACATAATTTATATTATACTATGCCAACTTGTGCTTGCAGACTAGATACCAAATATTGCACTCGGCATGGAGTGGTCTTGAGACAACTATCTACTGATTCACCCAGTTTCTAAGAAAAAGAAATACTGACTTTTCGTCAAACACAGCGACAGGTCTGGCTCTTAGAAAACAAACGTGTTTGTGCAGTAGTGTCTTTTGCATTCAACTTCTGCCTCTATCATCTTAGCCTCTATCCACTGCACCATGCACCATGCACCAGAATTCTCACAGACCCTTCGCAGTTCCAGCACTGTATAACTAGTGTCAGCCGGCCGTCAAACAGATTACGATCAGGAACATTAATGGCTTTCTCATTGCGGTGGGCCGATACGGCTGTATACCTTCTGAAGACGGCTATCTCTCAGAACCTGTACCAATAATGAGCATGCATATAGCTCTTTATCCTACGGTCTGTGCTTCTGTATGCTCCTCGCATCTTCTATGAAATCTGT
>NC_090247.1:73716523-73746523 GCF_037325665.1 Littorina saxatilis
CTTTCACAATCGGTGAATGCTTCCCCCTGAGCACACAAACGTCTGAATTTCGCGGCATTTTGAGAGACGTGTGCTTGGCATGTTGAAAATGCTGCCCCAATTACAAGTGAGTGCTAATGGGGAGACCTCTGGTAGCGGGGTAGATTTAAAGACCGATTTATTTTAGGGTTAGCGGTAAAGACCCTTTTAAAAAGGATGGCCCGGACTCCTTACTTCTGAGTCTTCATGGGCCGTGCTTCAACTGTGTACATAATGGTGTACTCATGCGATTCACATTGATGGTGAGTGTGCCTCAGAGTCCGAGTTGAAGATACCGTCATTCCATTCCAGACAGTTTGTCATTTGCACCAGCGCAGATCTGTCTATGGTTATCCGTGACGTAAGAGCGTTTTCTACTTGAACTCATATCAAAAACCAGCATCCTGCCTGCTTCATGTGCAGAGTGGAAATATTTTGCTGGAATAATTTGGGATATTGACGTGGTGTCAGTTCAATTCAGAAATAAAATCATCAATGTGAAGGTATTGGGATACGAACGGCAAAGCGTCATCCCGTCCTTCGTAACTGTAAACAAAATGGCTAGCTCTGTGTTTAGTGGTTCGCCCCTCACTCAGAATATGTCGATCTCATTTCACTACTGAAATAGGGAACCACGAAAACGTTTGGATGGTACCGCGTGCTTGGGGGGTGTGGGTAATAATACTTAAAACTGACTTGTATGCATCTTGAACACACGGCCAGTACCGTGTAACTGGCCTTGACACGGAACGATCCAAGGGGGGCAATCTCAGTCATCCGAAAGAGGGAAATCCAAACGCAATCCGCCTTGTTCGATTTTATGGGCTTGGACGATAGAGAAAAATAAGAAAAGCAAAAGCTGGAGTCCAGTCTGGACGAAACTGCTATCAAGAACGCAGAATTGATTTTTTTCAGAGTTTTTTTTAGCCGTAAGCGCCATGTTTATCGGAGCGGGAAACTCTTCCAGAGTGAGGCTCCTTTGTTGGTTTCACTGCGGCCGCATTGTGAACAGCAGTTATGAGAAATTCGAAATGAGAAATGGCGCTTACGGCTAAAAAAAAACCTCAGAAAAAATCAATTCTGCGTTCTTGATAGCAGTTTCGTCCAGACTGGACTCCAGCTTTTGCTTTTCTTATTTTTCTCTATCGTCCAAGCCCATAAAATCGAACAAGGCGGATTGCGTTTGGATTTCCCGCTTTCAGATGACTGAGATTGCCCCCCTTGGATCGTTCCGTGTCAAGGCCAGTTACACGGTACTGGCCGTGTGTTCAAGATGATTTGTATGCAGCAATGACTAAGAAATACTTGACTTGCACTGGTTCATTAAGTGTGGTGTCGCGCTGACACAATATTGTGCTAATTACACAAATGTGTTTAAGCGTAAACGCTAGGAAACCCGCCTAACGCCAACATTATTCCTTCACTGAGAAGAACGCCGAAAACGACAACTCTGTCGTATTAGTTTGTTGGCAGAAATTCCACGCACTCGTACAAGACTATATTGGAAGCGACGATCATAGCCTGGTTCAACTGTAAGATAAAGAATTGCCTTGATTACACCCTCTTTTGTTATTTTTGCAAAGACTGAAGCAGACAACAGCCAAATGCGCAGTCTTCACTTTGCATTAACGGCTCAAAATGTACTTACTTCGCATAAAGTTACACGCTGTTCTCATCAGCAGATAAACTCTTCACAGAAGTAAACGACCTTGAACTTGTCTTCAGGGCTGCATTGTGTCTGAGACGTCATGGAAATTGCGTCTTAGTCGACGTGATCTACACCACGGCCTTACACGCTGAAGCGGTAGCCTAGTCAGGTTCAATAACTGGTGTACAGATATTGTTTTCGTAAACGTTTGGCAATTGTTACAGCATGATGATTGTTACGGTATGATTTAACACACACACACACACACACACACACACACACACACACACACACACACACACACACACAAACGACCCCAACTGTTTGAGTTTGCTCTTCCGACATGTGGCCTGCTTCCAATTTCTAAGACGCAGAGCATGTACGACCTTGGCTACCTTGAAAAATAAAAGCTGGCAAAGCATCTTAGCTGTATTTTGCAGACTTTGCGTGATGCTATTTTGGCAACTACAGTGATGCCAACAAACAGCACAGCAAAAAATTAATGTATGGAATGAACGATGACACAACAGAGTTAAAGATATGATCGTAGTAATAAAACATTTGATTGGTCTGTTTATATCATTGACCTAACATGTTTTTTGTTACTTTCTATTCAGTGCAAGTACTTGATAAGACCGTCAAATTCAATAGAGTAACAAGTTTCAGTCAAAGTCTCGGGGACTGAGCCAAACGGTTGCAAAGATTCAGAGAAAGAACCGCGTTTCTTCAAATTGTCATGACATTTAAACGATGGTGGTTCTAAAGTAGGACCATCAAACAAGGTTGTGTTCGTGACATTTCGTACAACACGGAACACCGGAGCTGAGCGGAGACATTCGAAATGCCATCATTGCCCTTCAGGGGAAGTATTTACGTTGGTTTCCTTCACTGGTCAAATTTGATTTAAATGGTCAATTGAGCCGACTGTCCAGGTTGCCCAACTGACCCCGTTCAATTCTGAGTTTGTCTTCTTCTTCTTCTTCTTCTTCTTCTTCTTCTTCTTCTTCTTCTCGTTCGTTATTCTGAGTTTGTCAAATGCCAGATTATTAGTTACCGTCCAAAAAGCAACAGAGATGTTCTGAGGCCTGTACCCAGTCATCCTTTCGTTTCCATCAATCGGTTATATGCTTTTGCATCAACAGAAGTTCATGTGAAACGAGAAATTGTCTTTTAAAAAGATGAAACAACCACGAGAGTGAAGACAACCGCATACAATCATCTATGCGAGATGCATATTGAGCCACTCTAATCTCCAAGACCAGAAAGCAACTACGTATTTACGCACAGTGACCATCCATCTTTTGGTCTTTCCAAAACGTGAGCCTCTACTAGAAGTTGTGTTATCCTTTAAAATTGAAAAACGGCAATGATGCTCAATGGAAATTCATGATGTCACCCCGAGCGAAGTGTTGCATATCCCACCCCAGCTTCCTAGATCAAGACAATTGTCAGTATGTTTTATATCCAGACAATAAAGTTGTATTGCACTGAATTGAATTGAATTGAATTGAACTGAATTGAATTGAATTGAATTGAATTGAGGGAAAGGAATTGAATTGAATTGAAGATCACAGCGTCAAGAAAGTAAATTGTACTTAAACCAAGTAGGTAAATTATCTGTTCGTCTTTCGAAGAACCTGACTGCAGCAGAAATGAAACTAGAAAAATCTGTGTTATTCTTTTAAACGAAAAACGGCCATGGTGGTGAAAAGAACTACATATCACCCCAGCATGGTCTATATTTCTTATATCCCACCCTTGCGCCAAAGAGCATCACCGTGAGAAAAAAAACCAGAATCAATCGTACTAACACCCTGTAACCAATCATCTTCTTTCTCGTTGCAAGAAACGGGGTTCCACCAGAGGCTCTGGTAAAAACATAAGTGTTGTTATCTTTTAAAATGGCCCGATTAACGGCCATGATGGTGGAGAGAAATACACGATATCACCCCAGCGTGGTATATAGTTCCCATATCTCACCCTTGCCTCCAAGTGGCCGAGGCCGTCAGTGCTCTTGGCAGTGGGCTGCTGTACATGATTCTCAGTGTTACTCAATATGTTGAAACTAATTCCGACAAATAAACGTTTAAATGGATAAACGGCCATGATGTTTGAGAGAAATACACGATATCACCCCAGCGTGGTATATAGTTCCCATATCTCACCCTTGCCTCCAAGTGGCCGAGGCCGTCAGTGGACTGCTGTGCACGATTCTGCTACTGAATACGTTGAAACTACCATTTCCGGGTAATAAAAGTCCACGATAATGATGATTATTACATGATATTCTACAATGAAAAACAAAAGTTAATCTTCCCCTGGACTAGTTGGAGCCGGCCTTTTCTGGGCTGTTGTACACGATTTTGTTGCTCAATAACTTGAAACTACTCACTCCGGGTAATACAAGTCCACGATGATGATAAAACATGATATTTTAAAATGAAAAAATGAAAACATTTACCTTCCCCTGGACCTCCCGGTTGGAGCCGGCCTTTGGTGCGCGTAGTCCTGACATTGCACTTGAGCTGAAGTCCAGAAATGCCTTGATATCTTCTCGGTGCGTGGTGCCGTCCGTGGTGGCGATTCGATGTGTAGTGACTTATAGACTACCTGTCAGTCTTGCCTGACGCTGTTGTACGTGCCCCGCCCTGTTTTCTGCCTGAGTTGCTGGATCTGGTTTTCTCCTTTTGCTCTGCCTCTTTGCTCACGGTTCAATCGCTCTCTCTCTCTATCTATCTCTCAGGCTTTATCTCTCTCTCTCAGTCTCTCTCTTCTCGCTCTCTCTTCTTGCCGGTGTGTACCTTCGAAACAGCTGATCGGGGCTAAAACTTGGGGGTAAGTCTACCTTCCTTCCTTCCAGGGGCCATCCCACCGCGCGCGTCGTGCATTTTCTTGACTTGAGCGCGCACGTGAAGACAAAATTTACATACCACGTGACCGGTTTGGGGCGCGCCGATTGGTGGGGATGTGATTCAGCGTTTTTCCCCCCGCCATTATCTTGGTTGGAAGAGAGTCTGGAATTGCCAATTTTGGGCAGCCGGTGCTATGTTCCACACTTCTGTTAGCGCTCTCGTCTCGTCTCTTTCTCTCGCGCTTCAAAACTCCAGCCTCTGTGTGTGTTTAGGTGTAACGGGGATTTGTTTTTCCCTCACACGTCCAACTTTTTTTTTTTTCGTCGTCGGGTGTTTTTTTCTCGTTTTTTTTTCTTTTCAAAACTCGATGGCACTTGCTTTTCTTTGGCCTATTTTTTTTTTCTTTTCAAAACTCGATGGCACTTGCTTTTCTTTGGCCTATTTATGTTTTGTTCTCCCGGATTCTTTGACTGACTGAGAGTCCCAGGTTGTTCCGCTTGTGAGCTACAAGTAGCTGAATCATGTGTTTGGAAGGAAGTTTAGGAATTCTAATAACTTCAAGATTTCTGTGCGGGTTTCGAGCAGTTTGCAGTCGCTGTGTCTGTTTAAAGGAGTTACCCGTCAACGGTATTAGCCTTCCGCTATATTGGCAGACGGCTTGTAATTCATGCATGATTGCATGACCACCGTGGCTTTGGCGGACAACGACTGCTATCATGTCACGGAGGATTACTGACCTGATACCTTTTCATCGGTCGACGCCACAGCGTCGTTGAGCGGCGTGAGAGACCTCTTCAGCTGCGTCGTCTTCGTCGTCGTCCTCCTCCTTTTTGTCACCGTCGTCGTCTTTGTCATCATCACCATCATCATCTGCTGATGATGCATCATCATCATCATCATTATCATCAACGTCGTCATCATCATCATCATCATCATCAACATCAGCATCATCATCATCATCATCATCATCATCATCATCAACATCATCATCAACATCAGCATCAATGTTATCACCTGCATCATCATAACATTGATAACGGTCCTACAATCTGCGGTGACAGCACAGCATCAAGCTGGAGTGTCTGAGGTATCCTCCTTCTCTTGATTGACTTCAATATCTTCCTCCTCCTCATGCTCATCGTTATCATCATCATCATCATCATCATCATCATCATCATCATCATCATCATCATCATCATCATCATCATCGTCGGCGGCGGCGGCGGCGGCGGCGGCGTCATCGTCGTCGGCGTCGTCAGTGCTTGTTCGACCGACACAGTCCTAGATGACAGCACGTGGTTTATTGACACTTTTTTTTTTATTGCCGTCGTCGTCGTCATCATCATCATCATCATCATCATCGTCGTCGTCGACCGGACTTCGGTATTGCATTTCAGCTTGGTGGCTTAAAAATTAATTAATGACTTTGGTCATTAAAAATCTGAAAATTGTAAAAAAAAAAAAAATTATAAAACGATCCAAATTTACGTTCATCTTATTCTTCATCATTTCCTGATTCCAAAAACATATAAATATGTTATATTTGGATTAAAAACAAGCTCTGAAAATTAAAAATATAAAAATTATGATCAAAATTAAATTTTCGAAATCAATTTAAAAGCACTTTCATCTTATTCCCTGTCAGTTCCTGATTCCAAAAACATATAGATATGATATGTTTGGATTAAAAACACGCTCAGAAAGTTAAAACGAAGAGAGGTACAGTAAAGCGTGCTATGAAGCACAGCGCAACCGCTACCGCGCCAAACAGGCTCGTCACTTTCACTGCCTTTTGCACTAGCGGCGGACTACGTTCAGTTTCATTCTGTGAGTTCCACAGCTTGACTAAATGTAGTAATTTCGCCTTACGCGACTTGTTTCTTTTTATCTTTTTTCGTTTTATTCTTCTTTCTCGCCTTTTTATAGTGTGGGTGTTTTGTTTTTTATATATTTGTTCTCGTTTTTCATTTCAGACTTTCTTCTTTCTTTCTTTAAAAACAATTCAGAGGAAACTTCCTCTTCTTAAGATATTTTTTGTTTTGCGTATTTCAGCAAAATTCGACTGTAAATGAAGAGCTGTCAGGTAGGTCCTTTAAAACTGGGACATTTCTTTACCTTTTGAGAACGACGAGGTACGTTGCCATGTGTGTCCACCCCGCTCCATCCCCCACACCCATCCCCCACACCCATCCCTCCCACTCTCTCTAATTACTCTCTCTCTCTCACACACACTATTTCTCTCTCACACTATCTCTCTCTCTTTCTCTCTCTCTCTCTCTCACACTATCTCTCTCTCTCTCTTTCTCTCTCTCTCTCACACTAACTCTCTCTCTCTTTCTTTCTATCTCTTTCTCTCTCTTTCTCTCTCTCTTTCTTTCTCTCTCTCTCTTTCTCTCTCTCTTTCTCTCTCTCTCTCTCTCTCTCTTTCTCTCTCTTTCTCACTCTCTTTCTCTCTTTCTCTCTTTCTCTCTCTCTCTCTTTCTCTCTCTCTCCCCCTCTCTCTCTCTCTCTCTCTCTCTCTCTCTCTCTCTCTCTCTCTCTCTCTCTCTCTCTCTCTCTCTCTCTCTCTCTTTCTCTCTCTCTCTCTCTCTTGTATTTAATGTTAAATTACGAAAAATCACAGTGATGGAAGACTTCGTTTGGTTATATTTTCATTTGTCTAAAGCATCAATGTTCATTATATCCACACAAAAACACTCAAAGCTTTAATAACACATTTACTCAGGCATGTGTATTCAGCATTGTTTTCACTACGTTACATATACGACGCTTTATATTTGTGTATAATATGTAATGTGTAAATATTCATTACCAGCTATTGTGTTTTCAGCGTAGCAATAGGGTCCGATATTTAGACGAGACAAGTATAATGCCGACGAGTCGAAGACGAGTCGCATTATACTTGTTCGAGTCTAAATATCGGACCCTATTGCTACGCTGAAAACACAATAGCGATTATATAGCTGTTATGACCTTGATTTGTTGTTCCAAACTTACAAAATGACAGTTTTTGCGTCGATGCGATGATCTCAGGTTTTGATAGCAGACAAACTTCTTACGCGCATCATCATCGGTTCGCGCAGACATGCACACCGCTACACGCTTTCTGACTTTGGAAGAAAAACTGACTCCAAGTGCATTCGACTTCACAACACAGTTGTTGAAACAGCTTTTTAAGTTGTCAGTGTATGCGGTTGTCGATAGAAACATCGCCGTGGTACAGATGGGTAAACCGGAATCATGCGTCGGCCATTTTTCTCAATATGCTTTTGGATATTGAGAAAAATGGCCGACTTCCGTAGCATTATGCTTTGATAATCGGAAGAGCGCATCCAATCACAGCCCCCGAATTCGCCCACGTGTTCATCAGAATAGCTATATATGTTGTTGTTTTTCTCTACCTTTTTTTCTACATTAAATATCCGTGTAAATATGTGATTAGATTAGTCCCCTCTCTGGGCGAGGGCTGGTTGAAAAAAAAGCTCGTTGTATTGCTTATGCCACAACCCTCGAAAAATAAAATTTGATTCGATTTGATTTGATTTGATCTCTCTTTCTCTCTCTCTCTTTCTCTCTCTCTCTCTTTCTCTATCTCTCTCTCTCTCTCTCTCTCTCTCTCTCTCTCTCTCTCTCTCTCTCTCTCACTCTCTCTTTTTCACCATGCAACCTCTCTCATCTCTGCCCATACAATAACTCTACCCACTCAACTTTAAAGTCGTAAAGTATCGTTAAAAGGGGGACATTTATTCCTCTTTTGAGTCAGTAAAGAGATCGAGGGATAGCACCTTGCGCGTGACTGTGTGTGTGTGTGTGTGTGTGTGTGTGTGTTTTGTGTGTGTGTGTGTGTGTGATCGTGAGTGTTGCCTGCCTGCCTGCCTGCCTTCGCGCCTGCCTGCTCCTGCGCGTTTGTGAGTGTGTGCGCGCGCGCGCGCGCGCATGTGTGTGTGTGTGTGTGTGTGCGTGAGAGAGAGAGAGAGAAAGAGAGAGAGAAACAGAGAGAGAGACGCACACACACTCTCCCCCCTCCCACACACACAAAAACACACACACACCCCCTCTCCACACACAGACACACAGACACACACCACCATCCCAGACGCCCCCCTCCCCCCGCCACCCCCCCCCCCCCCCCCCCGCCACTCCCCCCTACCCCCCACCTCACCCCCACCCTCACACACCTGTCGTTTTGCTCTGGCGAAATGTCAACAGAGCGTGGCCAAACACACCGCGCGCCGGTTCTCCTGCGGTCGCCGTGGAGCTTGAAATTAAGGACAGTTCCCTGGGTACAGAGTCCCAGTAATGATGTTCCCCTTTACCTCTAAATACTTACTTCACCAAGTGGCTATTTTTGTACATACGGCGCGGGTGTCTTGTATGAGGGTTTTATCGATGATTCAATCTTGTGCATTTTTTTCAGGGTTACTAGGGTAACTCGGTTGTGCCGAGGGCAAGTCTGCAAGACATGGAAAGAGAGTTGCGGTAGGGGGGTAGGGGAGGGGTTTAACGGGGGTGCGCTCGCAGATGAGATTCTGCGGGTTGAGACATGGCCTTAAACTGATTGCAACAATGATCCCATGATCATTTACTCACTGTCTCCTCGTATCATATATATAGCACATCACATTTAGTTCTTTCGTAACAAGTCGTCCGTCTGTCTGTCTGTCTGTCTGTCGGGCTGGCTGGCTGGCTGGCTGCCTGTCTGCCTGTCTGTCTGCCTCCTCTTCTTCGCTTAGAATCTATTTATTTCGTTCACTTTGTCCCAATGGCCCTTAACATGATGCCATGCAGTTTATTCACCAAAAATATGCCATCATACATTTGTCTTATCCGGCGTCTCCTCGTAACTTTTTGAGCTATTTTCTCCACAAAGCGATGAGCAATCGGCGCATCTACTGTGATGTGATCATTGGGGTGATAAAAGGATGATAAATGATAACAGAAAATGGCTGTTGCGGCAATTGCTGCTGTTGGTGATAAATGTTGATGATAAAGACACAGGGAAGCAGTACTGCCTCGTATATTTTTCATTTCGGTACATTTACAACTAGCTACCACAGTCAGGCATCAAACTGGTGTACTATTGGACGAACTCTTCATAGCTGTATATCTACCAAAAAAGTTTAAAAGAGTACTGATTTTATCCTCTGGCTGTCGTCAAAGACTCAAAGACTCAAAAACACAAAATGTTACTGTCCTAAAAACAAGGAAAATTGCCATGCAGTGTCAGGCGATCACAGACATAAAATACATCACATTTACTAAGAATTAAGGATTGCACTTACAACTAACAACACTAAACCGTATCACATTTACTAAGAATTTAGAGTTACACACACACACACACACACACACACACCCGCACACACACACTGACACACACACACACACACACAGACACACACACACACACACATGTCAGTTACTGTTCTTGGTGATCATTAAAGGAAAAGTCCAAGGTTTAGGGTCACTTTTGATATGTTGACCCTCTTAATTCATCAACCACAAATGCGTGTGTAAAAATGAACACAGAAATCAAAAAAGTATACTTTGACTCGTTTTTTGGTTGTTCTGAATCGTTCCATCGCGCGCAGTCTTGGCTCATGACCTTGTGCACATACGTGTGCTACGTCACGAGCCTTGAACAACAAACATGGCCGGCTCAAGCAGTGAGGAAGACAAGTGGAATACGGACCGGTTTTCAGCCAGCCTGAGGTTTTAGCGTGCCCGTTTCAGCCTCTTCGTCGTCAAAATGCTGGCGAGGCCACAAGGAACTGCTTGAAACAGAGCCAGCATAAGCAGCAATACGAAATGGTATGTGATTCTCTTTGTTGTGATGTTGACACACTACTAGTCCGTAGTCGCTACCTCTTGCATGCTAGATCGAAGTCAGGTGTGTTTTTCACAGATCAGTTGATGTGCTTCCACAGATCTGTAAGCATGTAAAGATCATTGATTTATGCTATTATTTCAGGCATCTGGTGTTGTTTATTTTCCTATCTTTAATCAAGGATTTCGTCCTTGAACTGCCCAGTTTAGAATAAATGTTTCCACAGTGATGTTCACACGCGACTATCCTTATTTTCTCTTGGAATTCTGAGTAATTTTTCAGTCACCCAACAAAACATGTAGACAGCAAGTTAACATTGCGCAAAGTCTGTTTCTTGCGGACAAAACTGCAATTATCCTGGTATTTTTATTTGCGACAGTAAGACACTACATGACATCGACACCACTAAACAGTGAAACTTTTTTGAAATGGGGGTGGGCTGCTTTCATGTGCTAAATACTAATAGTGATCCTGACATTTTTCTTGCGAAACGGTCAAAGGGAAGTAATAAATGAATTTAGTTTTTTAAACGAGCACACGTGATTTCCGATCTCAAACTAGATCTGAAATCATAAGATTTTCTGAGCAGTGGCGAAACGCTGATGGCTAGTGATATCGCAAGCCGTTTTGGAAGCAAATAAGCACTGTCAGACATATGCTGAAACACGATTACAGCAGTTCAAACTTTTTGATCATTGATTTTTAGGAGTACGCAATGTCGGACAGTCACACTACAAAAAGACAATGCGTTAGTGCATAGATCGGTATTCTCAAACGTCACGAACAGACAGTACGTTGCTACTATATTATTTTACTGTATTAACAAAACCTCACAGTCCCATTAAAAATGTGTGGTGTGTGCCGAAAAGCAACCATATGAGATTCAGTCAGTGGGACCCTGAATCTACCTGGGGTTAAATCGGGTTATTGACTCATTGCATGAATTTTTAAACTGAATATATATACATTACATGTACTACTGTTCGTGTTGTTTTTGTGATCCAGTGCAATTTCTGTGTATACCTTAGAATCTCAAGGTAATTTTTGAACGGGGCATACAGATGATACATGTTGCCATGATCACAGAGTGATACGTGTATTTTGCTTATCAGGTGTCAGTGCAGAAACTCCAAGAGGGAACGAAATTCAAATATCTGGAAAACCTGGATGAGGAGATAGACAGCCTAACAGCACATCCTCCTATGTTTGCTCGGACATCTACTAGATCTACCTTCAAACTGCATACTATGCGTACACACAGGAATATGGACGACTCAACATTGATCAAAATGGGTAAGTAACACAACACAAACAGATGATTTCCATTATGATATATTTATTTATCTGAAAGTAAAATTGACAACAGAGTGTACAATTTGTTTTCAAATACAAAAATATCACATTGGGTTAAAAAAAAAACCCACCATCATATATCATTAAAACTATTCTTTATTTCTAAACACATACATATCAGCATAGTTTATTCATGTAAACATCCTCATTTCGGTTCCCAGTCTATCTGAAATCAAGGTAAGATATATGCCCCCAAAAATAGCGATCACACAGTGCTTCAGCATGAATTTGAAAACCTGCTCTACGTCACATTGACACAGTGTGTCTTATGATTCTATCCATCCTCTCCAAACAAACACGTACACGTTTTCTCTTGTACGAATGTCTTAAAAGCTCAAACTAAGCTGCTGTTTTATTCTGTCTTGCTTTGCAGGAAATACAGGCACGTCGCTTACCCATAACAGGCAGCTGGTGCGCTAGCGAGTGGGGTTTCTCGGCAGAAGCATCAGAGTACCATTACCAACCTGTGCAGTCAAAACAATCAGACATACTTTCCCAAACGGATGAAGAGTGGGGTTCAAACTCCCTGAGCTACAGAAGGCTGAAATATACTTTTACAAATCGTGTGACTGTGTTGAACAGATTCCTGCATGGTTTGAAGATGATACTGGGTTGTCACGTGGTCCGGTATATGGTTCACATTCTGCAACATTTTGTTACAGACTTTTTCCACTGTTGGTCTACTCCTGCATCAGGTAGTCAGTCCATGAGCCAGTCAGCATAGCCTGTGTCCAGTATTGTCCGTTTGCCTGTTGCCTGAAACATGGTTGTTTGGAAGTAACTAACGATCTCTGCACACATTTTAACATGTGAATAAGAACAGAAAAAGTTTGTCAAAAGTATACATAGTTTAATTTGCATTTACTTCAAGGCCAGACTTTCTTCTCGTTCATTATTTCTTCATAAAGATTCTGAAAATTAACAAAATGTTTCCCCCTATCAAGGCCTCCTAACTTTTTTTTTAAATGCAGGTCGGTTTGTTGTCATCTGTGCATTACTACCTCTTGCCACCCGTGCGGTCATTGCCACCAGGTATCTCAACAATCAAACCGTCTATACAGGCTTAAAGGCACGTCCTTTTTCAAAACAGGATTGCTCACTACACAGATCTGCGAAGACTCTTACAGAAAAAAAAATCTCTTGACTTGAACATATACCAGGAATAAACATCCTGAATGGTTTTTGGAGCTGCCGGGATTTTTTTAGGGAATGTTTTACACGTGTGGCGTTAAAGAAATTAATTCATAAAATTCTACATTCCCAAAGAGAGTACCCATACAGAGTGTTCAGTTCTGGTATTTTTCAAAACGGAAGGATGGCCATATCCCATGTAAAAGCCTGGTAAGATTTGAGATTTTGAACTCAATCGTTTACACGGGAAGGGCTGTCCATTTAAGAGGACGCATCCATGCCTGGATGAGAAATACACTGATAACACAGAAAAAGCACGAGTTTAACCTGCATATTCACAAAACTGGTTCAGAGGCCCGGTAAAGGGAACACATGTTAGTTATTTTAAGAGAACATCACGAAGACCTAATTATTAAATTAAAGCCTTTCTGCACGAATGTACATCTTTTATGAATTATATTCTAAAACGCCACATATGTGTAATTCATTCCACACACAAAATCCAGCTCCAAGAAGCAGTGAGGCTGTTGATTATTGGTCTGTGTTCAAGTCGACAGATGATTTTTCCTGTGTAAACTGAGCCTTGGCAGATCTGATATAGTGAGCAAAGACCTGCATTTTTTTTTAAACGTGTTCAGAGGCCTTGAAATGGTTAAACATTTTGTTTATTTCAAGTAGTCTTTATGAAGAAAAAATTAACAATAAGGAAGGCAAATGGGTTGAAATGCAAATTAGATTCCTTTTGACGAACTTATATGTTCTTCTTCACGTGTTACATTATGCGTACGTAGATCGCAAGATATTTTCGAAAAAATTCATAGATAAGCCAATCTGCAAACGGACACAAATTCACAATATTTATGAAGCCAATAAATTTGACTCAAGAACAAAGCTTATGCGTTTGAGGTGATGTGCATGGGTATGAATGTTGAATGAGTCCGTCAAAGATACCCTCCATGTCGCCTTTATACAGTGGAACCTACCATTAAAATTATACCACCTTAAATTACCTTGCTCTTTCAAATGTACTGCTTAAACTTCTTGAACATGCAACTCTTGCTGTCTACCATAAAGACCATCAGGTCAACAACATACTCGTGAATGTTTTGTTTTGGTCTATAATTAAAAATTTCAGAAAATACCCTTTTTTGACTCACATGCGAAGCAAAAGTGAGTCTATGTACTCACCCGAGTCGTCCGTCCGGCCGTCCGGAAAACTTTAACGTTGGATATTTCTTGGACACTATTCAGTCTATCAGTACCAAATTTGGCAAGATGGTGTATGATGACAAGGCCCCAAAAAACATACATAGCATCTTGACCTTGCTTCAAGGTCAAGGTCGCAGGGGCCATAAATGTTGTCTAAAAAACAGGTATTTTTCACATTTTTCACATTTTCTCTGAAGTTTTTGAGATTGAATACCTCACCTATATATGATACATAGGGCAAAGTAAGCCCCATCTTTTGATACCAGTTTGGTTTACCTTGCTTCAAGGTCAAGGTCACAGGAGCTCTTCAAAGTTGGATTGTATACATATTTTGAAGTGACCTTGACCCTGAACTATGGAAGATAACTGTTTCAAACTTAAAAATTATGTGGGGCACATGTTATGCTTTCATCATGAGACACATTTGGTCACATATGATCAAGGTCAAGGTCACTTTGACCCTTATGAAATGTGACCAAAATAAGGTAGTGAACCACTAAAAGTGACCATATCTCATGGTAGAAAGAGCCAATAAGGCCTAAAAAAAAATAGGTGTGGTTACGGTAACCCGACCTACCCTATTTTTAGGGGCCGATCCTATAACTTTTTATTACATTTGTCAAAAAAAAAAAAAAAAAAAAAAAAAAACGAGTGCAAAAAACGCAATGAAAGCGAAAGCGCCCGTGTCGCACACTCATTTCCCTGTCAAGTAGGTTTAATCAATCAATCAATCAATCAATGAGGCTTATATCGCGCATATTCCGTGGGTACAGTTCTAGGCGCTCTGCAGTGATGCCGTGTGAGATGAAATTTTATACGGCCAGTAGATTGCAGCCATTTCGGCGCATATTTACCTTTCGTTTAATTTGTACACATTAGAAAAAAAAGTTTAAAAAGAAAAGAAGTGACTGCCTACCTTCCTACCCAATTTTTTTTGGCTATGTTACCTTAACCACACCTATTTTTATATTTAGTCAAGTTTTGACTAAATATTTTAACATCGAGGGGGAATCGAAACGAGGGTCGTGGTGTATGTGCGTGTGTGCGTGTGTGTGTCTGTGTGTGTGTCTGTGTGTGTGTGTGTGTGTGTAGAGCGATTCAGACTAAACTACTGGACCGATCTTTATGAAATTTGACATGAGAGTTCCTGGGTATGAAATCCCCGAACGTTTTTTTCATTTTTTTGATAAATGTCTTTGATGACGTCATATCCGGCTTTTCGTGAAAGTTGAGGCGGCACTGTCACGCCCTCATTTTTCAACCAAATTGGTTGAAATTTTGGTCAAGTACTCTTCGACGAAGCCCGGGGTTCGGTATTGCATTTCAGCTTGGTGGCTTAAAAATTAATTAATGACTTTGGTCATTAAAAATCTGAAAATTGTAAAAAAAATTAAAAATTTATAAAACGATCCAAATTTACGTTTATCTTATTCTCCATCATTTGCTGATTCCAAAAACATATCAATATGTTATATTTGGATTAAAAACAAGCTCTGAAAATTAAATATATAAAAATTATTATCAAATTTTTTTTTTCGAAATCAATTTAAAAACACTTTCATCGTATTCCTTGTCGGTTCCTGATTCCAAAAATATATAGATATGATATGTTTGGATTAAAAACACGCTCAGAAAGTTAAAACGAAGAGAGGTACAGAAAAGCGTGCTATCCTTCTTAGCGCAACGAATACCCCGCTCTTCTTGTCAATTCCACGGGCACTGCCTTTGCCACGGGCGGTGGAGTGACGATGCTACGAGTATACGGTCTTGCTGCGTTCAGTTTCATTCTGTGAGTTCGACAGCTACTTGACTAAATATTGTATTTTCGCCTTACGCGACTTGTTTTTTTTGGCCTAAGCACCATTGTACTTCCTATGTCTTGAATTAACAGCTTTGTGTTGCATGACCTTGGATGACCTTGACCTTGGGTCAAGGTCACATGTATTTTGGTAGGAAAAATGTGTAAAGCAGTTCTTAGTGTATGATGTCATTGCTAGGTTTAGTTATTTGACCTTGACCCTGAAGGTCAAGGTCATGTCAAGGTCAAGCATGTGAGTCGTATGGGCTTTGCCCTTCTTGTTATATTTTTTATTCAGAAGCATACTAATTTTATTTGAAACTACTTCGACAGATATAGTTTTGCAGGTTGACGGGAGGTGAGTTACGAAAGAAATTCAATCCATATGACGCTCAGCACAGAAATCATAAACGATTAACATGAGTAGAAATGAACTTGTACTTGTTTTCATAATGTATTATTTGGATGGTATCTGTCAAAGACACTTTCTCGTTTTTTTGCAAAGCTAGAATAAGGCACTAATTTTCAAAACAAAACAAAAATCTTACGATGAATGGCACGTTGGTTTTCTCCTGTGGTGATTCTGGACGGTAGGAACAGGCCTAGTCAACAGTTGCGTTGTGATCACGGAGAACCGGGAAATCTGAAATGGTCACGGTGTCAGTGTCTAGTGACCTGTTCTGACCAGAGGCCGTGAGTGATGATGAAAGGTCTGGAAGTAAAAGAAGAGAGAAAATGAGTGTGAGTATAAATCAATTCGAAAGTATGCTTCTGATCTATACAGTACACTGAACATTTAGACACCCTCTGGAAGTCGTCTGGATGTGTATCCATGTCACTGGTTTTGCGTCTCTCAGTCAATGCAGAAAGATTAATTCCCTGCACAATTCGTAATCTTCTTGTCTCTAGCATGCAGGTGTCTGTTTACCTTACCGGTTGCACATCCACCAAAAGTTTAGATCTGGTAAAAATAGCATTAAACCATGATTCCAGCAAACGCTGCCAATTTCATGAATTGATATCAGGGGATAGTTTGCGACTGAATAGAATAGATAACGTGACACACGCATTGTCTTACGTGTCCACAACCCTGACTACCTTTTACTCTTACTCTTAGCTCAGCTCAGACCGTTCTGTAAGTTGTAACTCTGTAGATCTAGCCTGTGGCGCATCTGTACTCCAGCGAATATCAGCTGGACACACTGTTCTGCACCAATTCGTATTCGCTGCGCAGCAAAACAATGTTTACGTATGCATGAAAATAAAAGCATGTACTCTGACCTTCAACGCATTCCTTCTTGTGAGATAATCCGCTGTTCGTATGTCGCCTCGGAGTTTCGATGGCTCGTCGTAATACTGCCCTCTCTGGACTTTTATGAAGGGAAGACACTGCCAGGGGTCAAAACATTTGTTTCAGGGATGAAACGCCAACTTTTGTGCTGCAGAAAAATGGCGAAATCTGTGTCCAGAAAGTGCCCGACACTTTGAAATCTGCACGCTTGTGCTGCACACATCTCTTCCATTTCCACAAGAGACTCAGAGTTTTATGAGGGAAAGTGTGCTATGAAATGCCTGGGGACATTGACGAGTTGTTGCAGTTTGCGGCTGCTCTCCACTGAGGCATTCTTTTCGGGCATACAGTGGTGACTTTTCTGTGTGAAAATCAAGCTGGTACTAGTGGTAGAATCAACACAATAACTTGTGACGTCACAGTGCACCGACGTCACAGTGCACCGAAAACCACGTGACCACTACTTGACCCCAGGCGACTTGTCTTGGTTAGCCCCGCAACACTAAATCTTCAACTACAACAACAACAATTTTTTTTCAATTTTTAAAATATTTTTCCAGAGATGTTTGTAACATTTGGCATTCGATTTTCAAGTTTTTGGGCATATTTAAAAACCTTGGACTTTTCCTTTAAAGCTAGCTAAACGAGTTTGGTTCCCGTGTTTTATTTAATGTTTGAAGATGGCAGTACCACCCTTGTCTAAAATGCATGGTCAATTTGCATGTAGTAGGTCAATACCGGATTGACTTTTTTTTCCATTTTGATCGTCTTGTTATGTCTGTTAATGAATAAAAAGCGATCTTAGTTTAGCTGGTCAGTATTATGTGTTTATTTGTGTGTAGTCTATAGTTAAATTTAAAATGACTTTCCCTCTTAGAGGTTGTTCGGAAACTATACAATCTTTTGGTTGCAAAAACAAAAATGGGTCAAAGAAAAATTCGTATACACTGCATCGTGAGCTTTGTTTGATGTTTTGAGCGACCGACAAGTCGTATACTGACGAGCCTTTGTGTGTTATTAATTCGATATATTCAAGATGAATAAATAAATTCATAAAGGAATGAATTGATGAATAATTATTTCGTAAATACAATTTAAAAACCTATGAACTATGGAACCAATCAAAGTGACTCATTTCCAGGACTGCCTGGGTTATATGCAGGATATAAGGGTTTGGTCTAGACACGCTCTGTCTTTTCCTCTTGTGCCATTGATCATGACTGCCTGGGTTATATGCAGGATATAAGGGTTTGGTCTAGACACGCTCTGTCTTTTCCTCGTGTGCCATTGATCATGACTGCCTGGGTTATATGCAGGACATAAGGGTTTGGTCTAGACACGCTCTGTCTGTGCCATTGATCATGACTGCCTGGGTTATATGCAGGATATAAGGGTTTGGTCTAGACACGCTCTGTCTGTGCCATTGATCATGACTGCCTGGGTTATATGCAGGATATAAGGGTTTGGTCTAGACACGCTCTGTCTGTGCCATTGATCATGACTGCCTGGGTTATATGCAGGATATAAGGGTTTGGTCTAGACACGCTCTGTCTGTGCCATTGATCATGACTGCCTGGGTTATATGCAGGATATAAGGGTTTGGTCTAGACACGCTCTGTCTGTGCCATTGATCATGACTGCCTGGGTTATATGCAGGATATAAGGGTTTGGTCTAGACACGCTCTGTCTGTGCCATTGATCATGACTGCCTGGGTTATATGCAGGATATAAGGGTTTGGTCTAGACACGCTCTGTCTGTGCCATTGATCATGACTGCCTGGGTTATATGCAGGATATAAGGGTTTGGTCTAGACACGCTCTGTCTGTGCCATTGATCATGACTGCCTGGGTTATATGCAGGATATAAGGGTTTGGTCTAGACACGCTCTGTCTGTGCCATTGATCATGACTGCCTGGGTTATATGCAGGATATAAGGGTTTGGTCTAGACACGCTCTGTCTGTGCCATTGATCATGACTGCCTGGGTTATATGCAGGATATAAGGGTTTGGTCTAGACACGCTCTGTCTGTGCCATTGATCATGACTGCCTGGGTTATATGCAGGATATAAGGGTTTGGTCTAGACACGCTCTGTCTGTGCCATTGATCATGACTGCCTGGGTTATATGCAGGATATAAGGGTTTGGTCTAGACACGCTCTGTCTGTGCCATTGATCATGACTGCCTGGGTTATATGCAGGATATAAGGGTTTGGTCTAGACACGCTCTGTCTGTGCCATTGATCATGACTGCCTGGGTTATATGCAGGATATAAGGGTTTGGTCTAGACACGCTCTGTCTGTGCCATTGATCATGACTGCCTGGGTTATATGCAGGATATAAGGGTTTGGTCTAGACACGCTCTGTCTGTGCCATTGATCATGACTGCCTGGGTTATATGCAGGATATAAGGGTTTGGTCTAGACACGCTCTGTCTGTGCCATTGATCATGACTGCCTGGGTTATATGCAGGATATAAGGGTTTGGTCTAGACACGCTCTGTCTGTGCCATTGATCATGACTGCCTGGGTTATATGCAGGATATAAGGGTTTGGTCTAGACACGCTCTGTCTGTGCCATTGATCATGACTGCCTGGGTTATATGCAGGACATAAGGGTTTGGTCTAGACACGCTCTGTCTTTTCCTCGTGTGCCATTGATCATGACTGCCTGGGTTATATGCAGGATATAAGGGTTTGGTCTAGACACGCTCTGTCTTTTCCTCGTGTGCCATTGATCATGACTGCCTGGGTTATATGCAGGATATAAGGGTTTGGTCTAGACACGCTCTGTCTTTTCCTCGTGTGCCATGGATCATGACTGCCTGGGTTATATGCAGGATATAAGGGTTTGGTCTAGACACGCTCTGTCTTTTCCTCGTGGGCCATTGATCATGACTGCCTGGGTTATATGCAGGATATAAGGGTTTGGTCTAGACACGCTCTGTCTTTTCCTCGTGTGCCATTGATCAGGACTGCCTGGGTTATATGCAGGATATAAGGGTTTGGTCTAGACACACTCAGTCTTTTCCTCGTGTGCCATGGATCATGACTGCCTGGGTTATATGCAGGACATAAGGGTTTGGTCTAGACACGCTCTGTCTTTTCCTCTAGTTGTGCCATTGATCATGACTGCCTGGGTTATATGCAGGATATAAGGGTTTGGTCTAGACACGCTCTGTCTTTTCCTCTAGTTGTGCCATTGATCATGACTGCCTGGGTTATATGCAGGATATAAGGGTTTGGTCTAGACACGCTCTGTCTTTTCCTCTTGTGCCATTGATCATGACTGCCTGGGTTATATGCAGGATATAAGGGTTTGGTCTAGACACGCTCTGTCTTTTCCTCTTGTGCCATTGATCATGACTGCCTGGGTTATATGCAGGATATAAGGGTTTGGTCTAGACACGCTCTGTCTTTTCCTCTAGTTGTGCCATTGATCATGACTGCCTGGGTTATATGCAGGATATAAGGGTTTGGTCTAGACACGCTCTGTCTTTTCCTCTTGTGCCATTGATCAGGACTGCCTGGGTTATATGCAGGATACAAGGGTTTGGTCTAGACACGCTCTGTCTTTTCCTCTTGTGCCATTGATCAGGACTGCCTGGGTTATATGCAGAATTTAAGGGTTTGGTCTAGACACACTCTGTCTTTTCCTCGTGGGCCATTGATCATGACTGCCTGGGTTATATGCAGGATTTAAGGGTTTGGTCTAGACACACTCAGTCTTTTCCTCGTGTGCCATGGATCATGACTGCCTGGGTTATATGCAGGATATAAGGGTTTGGTCTAGACACGCTCTGTCTTTTTCTCGTGTGCCATTGATCATGACTGCCTGGGTTATATGCAGGATATAAGGGTTTGGTCTAGACACACTCAGTCTTTTCCTCGTGTGCCATGGATCATGACTGCCTGGGTTATATGCAGGATTATAAGGGTTTGGTCTAGACACACTCTGTCTTTTCCTCGTGGGCCATTGATCATGACTGCCTGGGTTATATGCAGGATTATAAGGGTTTGGTCTAGACACACTCTGTCTTTTCCTCGTGGGCCATTGATCATGACTGCCTGGGTTATATGCAGGATATAAGGGTTTGGTCTAGACACACTCTGTCTTTTCCTCGTGGGCCATTGATCATGACTGCCTGGGTTATATGCAGGATATAAGGGTTTGGTCTAGACACACTCTGTCTTTTCCTCGTGGGCCATTGATCATGACTGCCTGGGTTATATGCAGGATTTAAGGGTTTGGTCTAGACACACTCTGTCTTTTCCTCGTGTGCCATTGATCATGACTGCCTGGGTTATATGCAGGACATAAGGGTTTGGTCTAGACACGCTCTGTCTTTTCCTCGTGTGCCATTGATCATGACTGCCTGGGTTATATGCAGGATATAAGGGTTTGGTCTAGACACGCTCTGTCTTTTCCTCTTTTGCCATTGATCATGACTGCCTGGGTTATATGCAGGATATAAGGGTTTGGTCTAGACACGCTCTGTCTTTTTCTCGTGTGCCATTGATCATGACTGCCTGGGTTATATGCAGGATATAAGGGTTTGGTCTAGACACACTCAGTCTTTTCCTCGTGTGCCATGGATCATGACTGCCTGGGTTATATGCAGGATATAAGGGTTTGGTCTAGACACGCTCTGTCTTTTCCTCTTGTGCCATTGATCATGACTGCCTGGGTTATATGCAGGATATAAGGGTTTGGTCTAGACACGCTCTGTCTTTTCCTCGTGTGCCATTGATCATGACTGCCTGGGTTATATGCAGGATATAAGGGTTTGGTCTAGACACGCTCTGTCTTTTCCTCGTGTGCCATGGATCATGCACGGTGCATGTGAATACAATGGTGAGCTTCGCTTGCTTCCATCTTTTACTCTTCTTGCGTAATTGGAATGTCCTGAATGAAAGTCTAGCTGCTATCTCGCTACTTTTTTTTTCTCTTTTTTTTTCTTCTTTTTTTTTCTGGTTGCATGTGTTTTTGTTTTCCAAGAGTCGATATTTTGGTTACTTCTTCTTCTTCTCCTTCTCCTTCTGTGTTCATGGGCTGAAACTCCAATGTACACTCGTGTTTTTCCACGAGTGGAAATGTACGTGTATGACCGTTTTTACCCCACCATTTAGGTATTAGCCATACACCGCTTTCGGGGGAATTTTGGTTACAAACTCCTCGCGCCCCCTAATTGGCGTAGAGGCGCGTCCCCCGGGTGGTGGATGGGGGAGCCTTCTCTACTAACTTCTGAGAGAAGGTCGCATCACTCTCGATGCCGTGAACCTAATTAGGATCTTTTTCTTGTTTCTTTATTTCTGCCTCCCCAAAGTCCTTTTACTTTCCTTTTCTCACCCATAAAATTCTTCACTTATTACCCTTGTTAAGTGGTTCTTGTATAGAATATAGTCAATGTTTGTAAAGATTTTAGTCAAGCAGTATGTAAGAAATGTTAAGTCCTTTGTGCTGGAAACTTGCATTCTCCCAGTAAGGTCATATAGTACTACGTTGCAAGCCCCTGGAGCATATTTTTGATTAGTGCTTTTGTGAACAAGGAACACTTAACAAGTGTCTCTATCCCATCTCCCCCCTTTTCCCTATCCCATCTCCCCCCTTTCCCTCGTCGCGATATAACCTTCGTGGTTGAAAACGACGTTAAACACCAAATAAAGAAAGAAAGGTTACAAACTGTAGGATCTTTCACGTGAACACGCCTGCAGGCCAACGTCGACAAATAGCCTGCCCAGAAAGTTGACTCTTCAAAATAAACCCTCGGAGAAATCGGGGATCGGAGCCGGAAGACCTAGGTTTTGTTCGCTTGTTTGTTTGTTTGTCTGTTTGTTTGCTTGTTGTTGTTTTTGTGGGTTTTTTGTCTGTTTGTTTGTTTGCCCCCGACCCTCTCATTCTTGTCCGTCCTGTTATTCTTCTTCCTATTCCATGTCTTCCGCTTTATTTTCCTGAGAGAGATAGAGGAAGAAAAAGGGAGAGTGTGACTGTCTGTCTGTCTGTCTGTCTGTTCTATAACAAACAAACAAACAAACAAACAAAACCGCGTTTCCTCGCACCAGGGGACAACAAGACTGAGTAGTAGGACAGCTCATATCCTCAGTGACTAGCTGTGAGCCCTCGTTTGAAGAGATCGTCCACTACAACTCTACAACCCTATAACACACAGAAACATTCAAACAACTTCTTCTTCTTCTTTTTCTGCGTTCATGGGCTGAAACTCCCACGTTCACTCGTGTTTTTTGCACGAGTGGATTTTTACGTCTATGACCGTTTTTACCCCGCCATTTAGGCAGCCATACGCCGCTTTCGGAGGAAGCATGCGGGGTACATTCAAACAACAATGCATGGCGCACTTTGTTATACAGTCAGAAAAACAAGCTAGTATAACGCGGTAAACAGAAGATATTGAACAGACGCACTCCGGAAGTAACACTGTCGGCTTTGTATTGGTTGTGAAAGAGTGAATATTCTTACTTCTATTGAGGCAAACTGTCCACACGTGCTCCTTGTTCACGTGTTTCGCTAGTGATTGCAATTTTTGGCCTATAATGTCACGTGGAAAATCTGCATCAATAGGTGCAAGAGTGTTCACTTTTTTACTACCCATACAAACCCGACAGAGTTATTTCCGAACATTGTCTGTTCGCGGGATAAATAACAAAAATACATGCAGGATAAGCTTTCAGCCGATTCGATGACGGCTTACTAGTGCCAGAACTACATAATTGTACACGTAATTATCACGTGAAAATTACAATTATGTGGTGAAAATTACTAATTTTCACGAGAAAATTACAATTATGTCGTGAAAATTACCCATTTTTAAGTGTTAATTACTAATTTTCACGTGAAAATGACAAATTTTCTGTTTTGGCTCGCTTCCTGACGGATTGCTAGAGGCAAAACTGAAAATTAGTTATTTTCACGTAAAAATTTGTATTTAACACGTGAAAACGCTAATTATAACTGACTGTGTTACTTACTAATTTTCACGTGATAATGGTAACCCCAGGTTTTGGCACTAGTAAGCCGCTGTACAATTCGTTCCAAAAAGACTGTAGAAATAGACAGAAAGCGACGTCGTTCTGTTGGCGAGGTGCAGTGTTGTGCGTGTGGTAGGGGGAGCACTAAAGAGCAGTTCACACCTCATTTGTAATGTTTGTCCTGGCCAATTCCTTGCCTCGTTTTTTCCTTACAACATCCAGCACACACGCATGTCTTACAGAGTCTTCTTCACGACCAAACTTACTGTCTTGGGTGTGTTTTTGTGTTTGAGAGAGAGAGAGAGAGAGAGAGAGAGAGAGAGAGAGAGAGAGAGAGAGAGAGAGAGAGAAGGAGGAAGGGAGGGAGAGAGAAAGTAGGCAGTATGTGTATGTGTGCACCAGTTTGAGTGTGTGCCGGTGTGTGTGTGTGTGTGTGCGTGCGTGTGTTTGTGCGTGCGTGCGTGCGTGCATGCGACTGTGCGTACGTGCGTGCGTCTGTATGAGCGTGCCTTTGTGCGCGCGCATGCGTGTCAGTGTTAGTACGTGCGTGTGTCACTGTGTGTTCGTCTGCGTTAGACATTCCATCCTATAATAGTATGTGAATGATTTTTTCCCCCTGGAACCCCAAAGGTAAAATATAGTAAGTTGCCTTCACGCAGTGTGATCGACGTTGTAAACCTACCATGATCTTAGTCACGGCACATCACAGTAGCCGGACTGGCGAACCTACCATAGACGATTTTCGGAAATAACTCCGACGGGTTTGTATGGCTTGTGGAAGAGTGACCTTTTCTTGCAAAACCTCTGCCAAACATTGGAGGGGCCAATCACTAGCGCGGGATGTGTCAAAAACACGTGGACGGGAGCACGTGTTTCCGACACTCCCTTCCGAGATGCCGACCGGCAACGTAAAAGCATGGACGCAGATGAGCTTCCCTGGCCTTCTGTCGACGGCCCCCAGTAGAAAAGCCTGGAGAAGGGAGTCTGCCTCTTCTTATGACCCTTGATAATTACCATTTTCACGTGTTTATTTCTAATTTTCACCTGTTAATTACTAATTTTTAGTTTTGGCTCACTTCCTGACGGATTGCTAGTGCCAAAACTAAAAATTAGTAATTTTCCCGTAAAAATGAGTAACTAACAGGTGAAAACAGTAACTGACAGCGTTAATTGGTAATTATCACGTGATAACGGGTAACCCCAGGTTTTGGCACTAGTAAGCCGTCATAGGGCTTACTAGTGCCAAAACCTCATAATTGTAATTATCAAGGGAAAATTAAAAATGTTCCCTTAATAATTACCATTTTCACGTGTTAATAACTAATTTTCCCGGAAAAATGACTAACTTTCACCTGTTAATTACTAATTTTCAGTTTTGGCTCACTTCCTGGTGGAAAATTACAAATTATCCCGTGAAAATGAGTAACTAACGAGTGAAAACAGTAACTGACAGCGCTAATTAGTAATTATCACGTGATAATGGATAACCCCAGCTTTGGGCACTAGTAAGCTGTCATATCTTCTGCCCTCACGACGACGGTCCCAGTCCCTCTCTCACTCTCACTCTTCCCCTCTCTCTCGCTCTCTCTCGCTCTCTCTCGCTCTCTCTCTCTCTCTCTCTCTCTCTCTCTCTCTCTCTCTCTCTCTCTCTCTCTCTCTCTCTTGCAGGAGGGGGAGGGGGGATACAATAGGCGCAAAGCTGTGCACTAATCTGACCAGATCAAGAGAACTACTGACACACTTTGAACAGGCAATACCGTCAATAATATCACTGTAGTAGCACCTATTGATTGAGTATACATACTTGACATGAAAACTTGCAGTTAAATAAAGAGACGGTGATTTTATAAAGTCAAAGGTGGAAGGGGGATACACAACTGTGCACTAATCTGACCAGATACACAGAACCGCTGATCTTATGGATAAGTATAATTGACATGAAAACTTGCAGTTAAATAAAGAGACGGTGATTTTATAAAGTCAAAGGAGAAGGGGGATACACAACTGTGCACTAATCTGACCAGATACACAGAACCGTTGATCTTATGGATAAGTATAATTGACATGAAAACTTGCAGTAGAATAAGGAGACGGTGATTTTATAAAGTCAAAGGTGGAAGGGAAATACAGTAGGTACAAAACTGTGCGCTAATCTCACCAGATACAGTGACAGAACCGCTGACACACTTCAGGCAATACCGTCAATGGCAACATCATTGAAATGTAACTTATTGAGTGAACAAACTTGACACGATCACTTGCAGTTGAATAAGGAGACGGTGATTGTATACAGTCTAAGGGGGGGGGGGGGGGGGTGCAGTAGGAGCAAAGCCAGATCAGAGCAAGAAAACTACGGACACACCTCCGACACTACGATCACTAGCAACATCATTGAAATACTACTTATTGATCGAGTGTAATTGCCATTAAAACTTGCAGTTGAAGAGGGAGACGGTGATTCTATAAAGTCCAAGGGAGGCGGGAGTTAGACCAGACTAGACCAGACTCCTCCTTACCGTGCCATAAAGCACGCTGTGTTGATGCCAGCAGACTAACATAAACCTTAACCTTACGCCCCTTTGCCGTAATGAAAAGCCCCTGGAAAAAACGGCCCGAGAAACAGGCTAAAAGAGACACGAGAAAGAAAGAGATCGAAGGGATAGATATGTTCAATTGAGAGAGAGAGAGAAATAGACAGAGACAGAGAAAGAGAAAGAGAGAGAGAGAGAGAGAGAAAGGGAGAGAGAGAGAGAGAGAAAGAGAGAGAGACAGAGAGACAGAGAGAGAGAGAAACACAGTGACAGAGAGAGAGAGAGAAAGGGAGAGAGAGGTTGACACTGACAAGGAGGATGTCGATGTTCGTGTGTGTGTGTGTGTGTGTGTGTCTGTCTGTGTGTGTGTCTGTCTGTCTGTCTGTGTGAGTTTGTGTCTCTGTCTGTCTCTGTCTGTCTGTGTGTGTGTGTGTGTCTGTGTGTGTGTGTGTGTGTGTCTGTGTGTCTGTGTCTGTGTGTGTGTGTGTGTGTCTGTGTGTGTGTGTGTCTGTCTGTCTGTCTGTGTGTTTAAGTGTGTGTGTCTGTCTGTCTGTCTGTCTGTGTCAGTCTCTGTCTGTGTGTGTGTGTGTGTGTCTGTCTGTCTGTGTGAGTTTGTGTCTGTCTGTCTGTCTGTGTGTGTGTGTGTCTGTCTGTTTGTCTGTTTCTTTGTCTGTCTGTGTCTGACGTTAGCCAGAACTGAGGCAGAGACACTGACTGGGAGAGACTGAACAGGTAAGCAAAAACAACACCCTGAGAAAATTCACTAAAACAGAACCGCAGCAACACACCTGGCAAAAAAAAGTGCACGGTAAAAGAGAGGGGTGGGCTGTTTGAAATGTTTATTTGAAGCCCCCATCGTCGTGGTGCACGTGGCAGTATTCGGAGTCTCTGCGCGGGCGCCATACAAGGCCCACTGTTTTGCCGTTAAATGCCTAGCACTTTGTTTTCCATGCAGGCGCCGTAACTCACTTGTCTCACTTCCAGTTCTTCGCCGCGTTTCCGGATTTCGGTTCAGTTAGGCTCAAGCCGAGAGGTTGGAATTTTGACCAAAAAATGTAGAGCATTAAAGGTGGTCGTCTACATTTTTGCTTTTTTTCAATAATCTTATGGTTAGATTTCGCTAAAAAGTTATGTCAGATGATGAATGAAGCATGGGGAAAAAAGTTATAGAAAAAAAAATATATGTAAAAAAAGATTTTATTTTGGGGTAGCGTGACTCACGCTTCCAATATTTTGTTATCTGTTTGCTGAGAACATGTGCTTTGCCTAAAAATACTGACCAATCAAATTTATGTCACTATGCTTATAGCCACGCCCAAACAAGTGCAGCACTGACAGTTTGACACTGGAGCGCTGTCCACGCTTTTTTGTAAACGCACGAAATGCACGGGATTTGAGAGGAGTTTTGCGCTTGGCATTTTCCAAATAAGGATATCCTACTATGAGTACTGCGCTGGAATACTACAATGAATTTTCAAACGGCTACACTGGCTTCGTCTTTCCTGATCGAAAGGGGGTGTATTGTTGATATTTGTAGATAATAGACTCTGCATTTTAATGGTCAAATGGCGATTTCGGTATAAAAATGTAGACAAGGACCTTTAAAAGTGAGAGGAGGGAGTATTTTTAGTGTTGTTAAAGGCACACTCCTCCCTGTGAAAGCAGTTCGGCTCACCATCTCAGATCTGGCGGCCCAGGCTTGTACAAGGTCATATGTTCAACTTCAGCCATGGAAACAAAAGATAATTCCTCCACGTGTACAACACCCCGACAGCTTCCTACTAGAAGGATTTGGAATTTTTGGATGAACTGATAAACTCTTAAAAAGCCAATTCCAAAATTATTTCATTCCGACAAATCAAACTCAGCACAGATAACACCCAGGCTATTGATGTCGTGTGTGTATTCGTAACACCCAGGCTATTGATGTCGTGTGTGTATTCGTAACACCCAGGCTATTGATGTCGTGTGTGTATTCGTAACACCCAGGCTATTGATGTCGTGTGTGTATTCGTAACACCCAGGCTATTGATGTCGTGTGTGTATTCGTAACACCCAGGCTATTGATGTCGTGTGTGTATTCGTAACACCCAGGCTATTGATGTCGTGTGTGTATTCGTAACACCCAGGCTATTGATGTCGTGTGTGTATTCGTAACACCCAGGCTATTGATGTCGTGTGTGTATTCGTAACACCCAGGCTATTGATGTCGTGTGTGTATTCGTAACACCCAGGCTATTGATGTCGTGTGTGTATTCGTAACACCCAGGCTATTGATGTCGTGTGTGTATTCGTAACACCCAGGCTATTGATGTCGTGTGTGTATTCGTAACACCCAGGCTATTGATGTCGTGTGTGTATTCGTAACACCCAGGCTATTGATGTCGTGTGTGTATTCGTAACACCCAGGCTATTGATGTCGTGTGTGTATTCGTAACACCCAGGCTATTGATGTCGTGTGTGTATTCGTAACACCCAGGCTATTGATGTCGTGTGTGTATTCGTAACACCCAGGCTATTGATGTCGTGTGTGTATTCGTAACACCCAGGCTATTGATGTCGTGTGTGTATTCGTAACACCCAGGCTATTGATGTCGTGTGTGTATTCGTAACACCCAGGCTATTGATGTCGTGTGTGTATTCGTAACACCCAGGCTATTGATGTCGTGTGTGTATTCGTAACACCCAGGCTATTGATGTCGTGTGTGTATTCGTAACACCCAGGCTATTGATGTCGTGTGTGTATTCGTAACACCCAGGCTATTGATGTCGTGTGTGTATTCGTAACACCCAGGCTATTGATGTCGTGTGTGTATTCGTAACACCCAGGCTATTGATGTCGTGTGTGTATTCGTAACACCCAGGCTATTGATGTCGTGTGTGTATTCGTAACACCCAGGCTATTGATGTCGTGTGTGTATTCGTAACACCCAGGCTATTGATGTCGTGTGTGTATTCGTAACACCCAGGCTATTGATGTCGTGTGTGTATTCGTAACACCCAGGCTATTGATGTCGTGTGTGTATTCGTAACACCCAGGCTATTGATGTCGTGTGTGTATTCGTAACACCCAGGCTATTGATGTCGTGTGTGTATTCGTAACACCCAGGCTATTGATGTCGTGTGTGTATTCGTAACACCCAGGCTATTGATGTCGTGTGTGTATTCGTAACACCCAGGCTATTGATGTCGTGTGTGTATTCGTAACACCCAGGCTATTGATGTCGTGTGTGTATTCGTAACACCCAGGCTATTGATGTCGTGTGTGTATTCGTAACACCCAGGCTATTGATGTCGTGTGTGTATTCGTAACACCCAGGCTATTGATGTCGTGTGTGTATTCGTAACACCCAGGC
>NC_090247.1:73752314-73812314 GCF_037325665.1 Littorina saxatilis
CTTCCTTCCTTCCTTACTTCACTCCCTCCTTTCTTCCTTCCTTCCTTACTTCACTCCCTCCTTTCTTCCTTCCTTCCTTCCTTCCTTCCTTCACTCCCTCCTTTCTTCCTTCCTTCCTTCCTTCACTCCCTCCTTTCTTCCTTCCTTCCTTACTTCACTCCCTCCTTTTTTCTTTCCTTCCTTCCTTCACTCCCTCCTTTCTTCTTTCCTTCCTTACTTCACTCCCTCCTTTCTTTCTTCCTTCCTTCCTTCACTCCCTCCTTTCTTCTTTCCTTCCTTACTTCACTCCCTCCTTTCTTCCTTCCTTACTTCACTCCCTCCTTTCTTCCTTCCTTCCGTACTTCACTCCCTCCTTTCTTTCTTCCTTCCTTCCTTTACTCCCCCCTTTCTTTCTTCCTTCCTTCCTTACTTCACTCCCTCCTTTCTTCCTTACTTCACTCCCTCTTTTCTTCCTTCCTTCCTTACTTCACTCCCTCCTTTCTTCCTTCCTTCCTTCCTTACTTCACTCCCTCCTTTCTTCCTTTCTTCCTTACTTCACTCCCTCCTTTCTTCCTTTCCTTCCTTACTTCACTCCCTCCTTTCTTCCTTCCTTCCTTACTTCACTCCCTCCTTTCTTCCTTCCTTCCTTCCTTCACTCCCTCCTTTCTTCCTTCCTTCCTTCCTTCACTCCCTCCTTTCTTCCTTCCTTACTTCACTCCCTCCTTTCTTCCATTCCTTCCTTCCTTCACTCCCTCCTTTCTTTCTTCCTTCCTTACTTCACTCCCTCCTTTCTTCCTTCCTTCCTTACTTCACTCCCTCCTTTCTTCCATTCCTTCCTTACTTCACTCCCTCCTTTCTTCCTTCCTTCCTTACTTCACTCCCTCCTTTCTTCCTTCCTTACTTCACTCCCTCCTTTCTTCCTTCCTTCCTTACTTCACTCCCTCCTTTCTTCCATTCCTTCCTTACTTCACTCCCTCCTTTCTTCTTTCCTTCCTTACTTCACTCCCTCCTTTCTTCCTTCCTTCCTTACTTCACTCCCTTCCTTTCTTCCTTCCTTCCTTCCTTACTTCACTCCCTCCTTTCTTCCTTCCTTCCTTACTTCACTCCCTCCTTCCTTCCTTCCTTCACTCCCTCCTTTCTTCCTTACTTCCTTCCTTCCTTCACTCCCTCCTTTCTTTCTTCCTTACTTCACTCCCTCCTTTCTTCCTTCCTTCCTTCCTTCACTCCCTCCTTTCTTCTTTCCTTCCTTCCTTCACTCCCTCCTTTCTTCTTTCCTTCCTTACTTCACTCCCTCCTTTCTTCCTTCCTTCCTTCCTTCACTCCCTCCTTTCTTCTTTCCTTCCTTACTTCACTCCCTCCTTTCTTCCTTCTTTCCTTACTTCACTCCCTCCTTTCTTCCTTCCTTCCTTACTTCACTCCCCCTTTCTTTCTTCCTTCCTTCACTCCCTCCTTTCTTCCTTCCTTCCTTACTTACTTCACTCCTTCCTTCCTTCCTTCCTTCCTTCACTCCTTCCTTCCTTCCTTCCTTACTTCACTCCCTCCTTTCTTCCTTCCTTCACTCCCTCCTTTCTTTCTTCCTTCCTTACTTCACTCCCTCCTTTCTTCCTTCCTTCCTTACTTCACTCCCTCCTTTCTTTCTTCCTTCCTTACTTCACTCCCTCCTTTCTTCCTTCCTTCCTTCCTTCCTTCACTCCCTCCTTTCTTCCTTCCTTCCTTACTTCACTCCCTCCTTTCTTTCTTCCTTCCTTACTTACTTCACTCCCTCCTTTCTTCCTTCCTTCCTTCCTTCCTTCACTCCCTCCTTTCTTCCTTTCTTCCTTACTTCACTCCCTCCTTTCTTCCTTCCTTCCTTCCTTACTTCACTCCCTCCTTTCTTTCTTCCTTACTTCACTCCCTCCTTTCTTCCTTCCTTCCTTCCTTACTTCACTCCCTCCTTTCTTCCTTTCTTCCTTACTTCACTCCCTCCTTTCTTCCTTCCTTCCTTCCTTACTTCACTCCCTCCTTTCTTCCTTCCTTACTTCACTCCCTCCTTTCTTCCTTCCTTCCTTACTTCACTCCCTCCTTTCTTCCTTTCTTCCTTACTTCACTCCCTCCTTTCTTTCTTCCTTACTTCACTCCCTCCTTTCTTCCTTCCTTCCTTCCTTCACTCCCTCCTTTCTTTCTTCCTTACTTCACTCCCTCCTTTCTTTCTTCCTTCCTTACTTCACTCCCTCCTTTCTTCCTTTCTTCCTTACTTCACTCCCTCCTTTCTTCCTTCCTTCCTTACTTCACTCCCTCCTTTCTTTCTTTCTTCCTTACTTCACTCCCTCCTTTCTTCCTTCCTTCCTTACTTCACTCCCTCCTTTCTTCCTTCCTTCCTTCCTTCACTCCCTCCTTTCTTCTTTCCTTCCTTACTTCACTCCCTCCTTTCTTCCTTACTTCCTTCCTTCCTTCACTCCCTCCTTTCTTTCTTCTTTACTTCACTCCCTCCTTTCTTCCTTTCTTCCTTACTTCACTCCCTCCTTTCTTCCTTCCTTCCTTCCTTCCTTCACTCCCTCCTTTCTTCCTTCCTTCCTTCCTTCACTCCCTCCTTTCTTCCTTCCTTCCTTACTTCACTCCCTCCTTTCTTCCTTCCTTCCTTCCTTCACTCCCTCCTTTCTTCTTTCCTTCCTTACTTCACTCCCTCCTTTCTTCCTTACTTCCTTCCTTCCTTCACTCCCTCCTTTCTTTCTTCCTTACTTCACTCCCTCCTTTCTTCCTTCCTTCCTTCCTTCACTCCCTCCTTTCTTCCTTCCTTCCTTCACTCCCTCCTTTCTTCTTTCCTTCCTTACTTCACTCCCTCCTTTCTTCCTTCCTTCACTCCCTCCTTTCTTCCTTCCTTCCTTCACTCCCTCCTTTCTTCCTTCCTTCCTTCCTTACTTCACTCCCTCCTTTCTTCCTTCCTTCCTTACTTCCCTCCCTCCTTTCTTCCTTACTTCACTCCCTCTTTTCTTCCTTCCTTCCTTACTTTACTCCCTCCTTTCTTCCTTCCTTCCTTCCTTACTTCACTCCCTCCTTTCTTTCTTCCTTCCTTACTTCACTCCCTCCTTTCTTCCTTCCTTCCTTACTTCACTCCCTCCTTTCTTTCTTCCTTTCTTCCTTACTTCACTCCCTCCTTTCTTCCTTCCTTCCTTCCTTACTTCACTCCCTCCTTTCTTCCTTCCTTCCTTACTTCACACCCTCCTTTCTTCCTTTCTTCCTTACTTCACTCCCTCTTTTCTTCCTTCCTTCCTTACTTCACTCCCTCCTTTCTTCCTTCCTTCCTTACCTCCCTCCTTTCTTCCTTCCTTCCTTCCTTACTTCACTCCCTCCTTTCTTCCTTACTTCACTCCCTCCTTTCTTCCATTCCTTCCTTACTTCACTCCCTCCTTTCTTCCTTACTTCCTTACTTCACTCCCTCCTTTCTTCCCTCCTTTCTTCCTTACTTCACTCCCTCTTTTCTTCCTTCCTTCCTTACTTCACTCCCTCCTTTCTTCCTTCCTTCTTTCCTTACTTCACTCCCTCCTTCCTTCCTTCCTTCCTTACTTCACTCCCTCCTTTCTTCCTTCTTTCCTTCCTTACTTCACTCCCTCCTTTCTTCCTTCCTTCCTTCCTTCACTCCCTCCTTTCTTCCTTCCTTCCTTACTTCACTCCCTCCTTTCTTCCTTCCTTTCTTCTTTACTTCACTCCCTCCTTTCTTCCTTCCTTCCTTCCTTCACTCCCTTCTTTCTTCCTTCCTTCCTTACTTCACTCCCTCCTTTCTTCCATTCCTTCCTTACTTCCCTCCCTCCTTTCTTCCTTCCTTCCTTACTTCACTCCCTCCTTTCTTCCATTCCTTCCTTACTTCACTCCCTCCTTTCTTCCTTCCTTCCTTACTTCACTCCCTCCTTTCTTCCTTCCTTACTTCACTCCCTCCTTTCTTCCTTCCTTCCTTACTTCACACCCTCCTTTCTTCTTTCCTTCCTTACTTCACTCCCTCCTTTCTTCCTTCCTTCCTTACTTCACTCCCTCCTTTCTTCCATTCCTTCCTTACTTCACTCCCTCCTTTCTTCCTTCCTTCCTTCACTCCCTCCTTTTTTCCTTCCTTCCTTACTTCACTCCCTCCTTTCTTCCTTCCTTCCTTACTTCACACCCTCCTTTCTTCCTTCCTTCCTTCCTTCCATCACTCCCTCCTTTCTTCCTTCCTTCCTTACTTCACTCCCTCCTTTCTTCCTTCCTTCCTTCCTTCACTCCCTCCTTTCTTCCTTCCTTCCTTCCTTCACTCCCTCCTTTCTTCCTTCCTTCCTTCCATCACTCCCTCCTTTCTTCCTTCCTTCCGTACTTCACTCCCTCCTTTCTTTCTTCCTTCCTTCCTTCACTCCCCCCTTTCTTTCTTTCTTCCTTCCTTCCTTACTTCACTCCCTCCTTTCTTCCTTACTTCACTCCCTCTTTTCTTCCTTCCTTCCTTCCTTCACTCCCTCCTTTCTTCCTTCCTTCCTTCCTTCCTTCACTCCCTCCTTTCTTCCTTTCTTCCTTACTTCACTCCCTCCTTTCTTCCATTCCTTCCTTACTTCACTCCCTCCTTTCTTCCTTCCTTCCTTACTTCACTCCCTCCTTTCTTCCTTCCTTCCTTCCTTCACTCCCTCCTTTCTTCCTTCCTTCCTTACTTCACTCCCTCCTTTCTTCCTTCCTTACTTCACTCCCTCCTTTCTTCCATTCCTTCCTTCCTTCACTCCCTCCTTTCTTCCTTCCTTACTTCACTCCCTCCTTTCTTCCTTCCTTCCTTACTTCACTCCCTCCTTTCTTCCATTCCTTCCTTACTTCACTCCCTCCTTTCTTCCTTCCTACCTTACTTCACTCCCTCCTTTCTTCCTTCCTTACTTCACTCCCTCCTTTCTTCCTTCCTTCCTTACTTCACTCCCTCCTTTCTTCCATTCCTTCCTTACTTCACTCCCTCCTTTCTTCTTTCCTTCCTTACTTCACTCCCTCCTTTCTTCTTTCCTTCCTTACTTCACTCCCTCCTTTCTTCCTTCCTTCCTTCCTTCCTTACTTCACTCCCTCCTTTCTTCCTTCCTTCCTTACTTCACTCCCTCCTTCCTTCCTTCCTTCCTTACTTCACTCCCTCCTTTCTTCCTTACTTCCTTCCTTCCTTCACTCCCTCCTTTCTTTCTTCCTTACTTCACTCCCTCCTTTCTTCCTTCCTTCCGTACTTCACTCCCTCCTTTCTTCTTTGCTTCCTTCCTTCACTCCCTCCTTTCTTCTTTCCTTCCTTACTTCACTCCCTCCTTTCTTCCTTCCTTCCTTCATTCACTCCCTCCTTTCTTCTTTCCTTCCTTACTTCACTCTTTCCTTTCTTTCTTCCTTCCTTACTTCACTCCCTCCTTCCTTCCTTCCTTCCTTACTTCACTCCCTCCTTTCTTCCTTCCTTCCTTCACTCCCTCCTTTCTTCCTTCCTTCCTTACTTACTTCACTCCTTCCTTCCTTCCTTCCTTCACTCCTTCCTTCCTTCCTTCCTTACTTCACTCCCTCCTTTCTTCCTTCCTTCACTCCCTCCTTTCTTCCTTCCTTCCTTACTTCACTCCCTCCTTTCTTCCTTCCTTCCTTCCTTCACTCCCTCCTTTCTTCCTTCCTTCCTTCTTTCACTCCCTCCTTTCTTCCTTCCTTCCTTACTTCACTCCCTTCTTTCTTCTTTCCTTCCTTCCTTAACTCCCTCCTTTCTTCTTTCCTTCCTTACTTTACTCCCTCCTTTCTTTTTTCCTTCCTTCCTTCACTCCCTCCTTTCTTCTTTCCTTCCTTACTTCACTCCCTCCTTTCTTCCTTCCTTACTTCACTCCCTCCTTTCTTCCTTCCTTCCGTACTTCACTCCCTCCTTTCTTTCTTCCTTCCTTCCTTCACTCCCCCCTTTCTTTCTTTCTTCCTTCCTTCCTTACTTCACTCCCTCCTTTCTTCCTTACTTCACTCCCTCTTTTCTTCCTTCCTTCCTTACTTCACTCCCTCCTTTCTTCCTTCCTTCCTTCCTTACTTCACTCCCTCCTTTCTTCCTTTCTTCCTTACTTCACTCCCTCCTTTCTTCCATTCCTTCCTTACTTCACTCCCTCCTTTCTTCCTTCCTTCCTTACTTCACTCCCTCCTTTCTTCCTTCCTTCCTTCCTTCACTCCCTTCTTTAGTCCTTCCTTCCTTCCTTCACTCCCTCCTTTCTTCCTTCCTTACTTCACTCCCTCCTTTCTTCCATTCCTTCCTTCCTTCACTCCCTCCTTTCTTCCTTCCTTACTTCACTCCCTCCTTTCTTCCTTCCTTCCTTACTTCACTCCCTCCTTTCTTCCATTCCTTCCTTACTTCACTCCCTTCTTTCTTCCTTCCTTCCTTACTTCACTCCCTCCTTTCTTCCTTCCTTACTTCACTCCCTCCTTTCTTCCTTCCTTCCTTACTTCACTCCCTCCTTTCTTCCATTCCTTCCTTACTTCACTCCCTCCTTTCTTCTTTCCTTCCTTATTTTACTCCCTCCTTTCTTCCTTCCTTACTTCACTCCCTCCTTTCTTCCTTCCTTCCTTCCTTACTTCACTCCCTCCTTTCTTCCTTCCTTCCTTACTTCACTCCCTCCTTTCTTCCTTCCTTCCTTCCTTCACTCCCTCCTTTCTTCCTTACTTCCTTCCTTCCTTCACTCCCTCCTTTCTTTCTTCCTTACTTCACTCCCTCCTTTCTTTCTTCCTTCCTTACTTCACTCCCTCCTTTCTTTCTTCCTTCCTTCCTTCACTCCCTCCTTTCTTCCTTCCTTACTTCACTCCCTCCTTTCTTCCATTCCTTCCTTCCTTCACTCCCTCCTTTCTTTCTTCCTTCCTTACTTCACTCCCTCCTTTCTTCCTTCCTTCCTTACTTCACTCCCTCCTTTCTTCCATTCCTTCCTTACTTCACTCCCTCCTTTCTTCCTTCCTTCCTTACTTCACTCCCTCCTTTCTTCCTTCCTTACTTCACTCCCTCCTTTCTTCCTTCCTTCCTTACTTCACTCCCTCCTTTCTTCCATTCCTTCCTTACTTCACTCCCTCCTTTCTTCTTTCCTTCCTTATTTTACTCCCTCCTTTCTTCCTTCCTTACTTCACTCCCTCCTTTCTTCCTTCCTTCCTTCCTTACTTCACTCCCTCCTTTCTTCCTTCCTTCCTTACTTCACTCCCTCCTTTCTTCCTTCCTTCCTTCTTTCACTCCCTCCTTTCTTCCTTACTTCCTTCCTTCCTTCACTCCCTCCTTTCTTTCTTCCTTACTTCACTCCCTCCTTTCTTCCTTCCTTCCTTCCTTCACTCCCTCCTTTCTTCTTTCCTTCCTTCCTTCACTCCCTCCTTTCTTCTTTCCTTCCTTACTTCACTCCCTCCTTTCTTCCTTCCTTCCTTCCTTCCTTCACTCCCTCCTTTTTTCTTTCCTTCCTTACTTCACTCCCTCCTTTCTTCCTTCTTTCCTTACTTCACTCCCTCCTTTCTTCCTTCCTTCCTTACTTCACTCCCCCTTTCTTTCTTCCTTCCTTCACTCCCTCCTTTCTTTCTTCCTTCCTTACTTACTTCACTCCTTCCTTCCTTCCTTCCTTCCTTCACTCCTTCCTTCCTTCCTTCCTTCCTTCACTCCCTCCTTTCTTCCTTCCTTCACTTCCTCCTTTCTTCCTTCCTTCCTTACTTCACTCCCTCCTTTCTTCCTTCCTTCCTTCCTTCACTCCCTCCTTTCTTCCTTCCTTCCTTACTTCACTCCCTCCTTTCTTCCTTCCTTCCTTACTTCACACCCTCCTTTCTTCTTTCCTTCCTTCCTTCACTCCCTCCTTTCTTCTTTCCTTCCTTACTTCACTCCGTCTTTTCTTTCTTCCTTCCTTCCTTCACTCCCTCCTTTCTTCTTTCCTTCCTTACTTCACTCCCTCCTTTCTTCCTTCCTTACTTCACTCCCTCCTTTCTTCCTTCCTTCCTTACTTCACTCCCTCCTTTCTTCCTTCCTTCCTTACTTCACTCCCTCCTTTCTTCCTTCCTTCCTTACTTACTTCACTCCTTCCTTCCTTCCTTCACTCTTTCCTTCCTTCCTTTCTTCCTTCACTCCCTCCTTTCTTCCTTACTTCACTCCCTCCTTTCTTCCTTCCTTCCTTACTTCACTCCCTCCTTTCTTCCTTCCTTCCTTCCTTCACTCCCTCCTTTCTTCCTTCCTTCCTTCCTTACTTCACTCCCTCCTTTCTTCCTTACTTTACTCCCTCCTTTCTTCCTTCCTTCCTTCACTCCCTCCTTTCTTCCTTCCTTCCTTACTTACTTCACTCCCTCCTTTCTTCCTTCCTTCCTTCACTCCCTCCTTTCTTCCTTCCTTCCTTACTTACTTCACTCCCTCCTTTCTTCCTTCCTTCCTTCACTCCCTCCTTTCTTCCTTCCTTCCTTACTTACTTCACTCCTTCCTTCCTTCCTTCCTTCCTTCCTTCCTTCCTTCCTTCCTTACTTCACTCCCTCCTTTCTTCCTTCCTTCCTTCCTTCACTCCCTCCTTTCTTCCTTCCTTCCTTCCTTCACTCCCTCCTTTCTTCCTTCCTTCACTCCCTCCTTTCTTCCTTCCTTCCTTCCTTCACTCCCTCCTTTCTTCCTTCCTTCCTTCCTTCACTCCCTCCTTTCTTCCTTCCTTCCTTACTTCACTCCCTCCTTTCTTCCTTCCTTCCTTACTTCACTCCTTCTTTTCTTTCTTCCTTCCTTCCTTCACTCCCTCCTTTCTTCTTTCCTTCCTTACTTCACTCTTTCCTTTCTTCCTTCCTTCCTTACTTCACTCCCTCCTTTCTTCCTTCCTTCCTTACTTCACTCCCTCCTTTCTTCCTTCCTTCCTTCACTCCCTCCTTTCTTCCTTCCTTCCTTACTTACTTCACTCCTTCCTTCCTTCCTTCCTTCCTTCACTCCTTCCTTCCTTCCTTCCTTACTTCACTCTCTCCTTTCTTCCTTCCTTCACTCCCTCCTTTCTTCCTTCCTTCCTTACTTCACTCCCTCCTTTCTTCCTTCCTTCCTTCCTTCACTCCCTCCTTTCTTCCTTCCTTCCTTCTTTCACTCCCTCCTTTCTTCCTTCCTTCCTTACTTCACTCCCTTCTTTCTTCTTTCCTTCCTTCCTTAACTCCCTCCTTTCTTCTTTCCTTCCTTACTTTACTCCCTCCTTTCTTTTTTCCTTCCTTCCTTCACTCCCTCCTTTCTTCTTTCCTTCCTTACTTCACTCCCTCCTTTCTTCCTTCCTTACTTCACTCCCTCCTTTCTTCCTTCCTTCCGTACTTCACTCCCTCCTTTCTTTCTTCCTTCCTTCCTTCACTCCCCCCTTTCTTTCTTTCTTCCTTCCTTCCTTACTTCACTCCCTCCTTTCTTCCTTACTTCACTCCCTCTTTTCTTCCTTCCTTCCTTACTTCACTCCCTCCTTTCTTCCTTCCTTCCTTCCTTACTTCACTCCCTCCTTTCTTCCTTTCTTCCTTACTTCACTCCCTCCTTTCTTCCATTCCTTCCTTACTTCACTCCCTCCTTTCTTCCTTCCTTCCTTACTTCACTCCCTCCTTTCTTCCTTCCTTACTTCACTCCCTCCTTTCTTCCATTCCTTCCTTCCTTCACTCCCTCCTTTCTTCCTTCCTTACTTCACTCCCTCCTTTCTTCCATTCCTTCCTTCCTTCACTCCCTCCTTTCTTCCTTCCTTACTTCACTCCCTCCTTTCTTCCTTCCTTCCTTACTTCACTCCCTCCTTTCTTCCATTCCTTCCTTACTTCACTCCCTCCTTTCTTCCTTCCTTCCTTACTTCACTCTCTCCTTTCTTCCTTCCTTACTTCACTCCCTCCTTTCTTCCTTCCTTCCTTACTTCACTCCCTCCTTTCTTCCATTCCTTCCTTACTTCACTCCCTCCTTTCTTCTTTCCTTCCTTCCTTCACTCCCTCCTTTCTTCTTTCCTTCCTTACTTCACTCCGTCTTTTCTTTCTTCCTTCCTTCCTTCACTCCCTCCTTTCTTCTTTCCTTCCTTACTTCACTCCCTCCTTTCTTCCTTCCTTACTTCACTCCCTCCTTTCTTCCTTCCTTCCTTACTTCACTCCCTCCTTTCTTCCTTCCTTCCTTACTTCACTCCCTCCTTTCTTCCTTCCTTCCTTACTTACTTCACTCCTTCCTTCCTTCCTTCACTCTTTCCTTCCTTCCTTCCTTCCTTCACTCCCTCCTTTCTTTCTTCCTTCACTCCCTCCTTTCTTCCTTACTTCACTCCCTCCTTTCTTCCTTCCTTCCTTACTTCACTCCCTCCTTTCTTTCTTCCTTCCTTACTTCACTCCCTCCTTTTATTCCTTACTTTACTCCCTCCTTTCTTCCTTCCTTCCTTCACTCCCTCCTTTCTTCCTTCCTTCCTTACTTACTTCACTCACTCCCTCCTTTCTTCCTTCCTTCCTTCACTCCCTCCTTTCTTCCTTCCTTCCTTACTTACTTCACTCCCTCCTTTCTTCCTTCCTTCCTTCACTCCCTCCTTTCTTACTTCCTTCCTTACTTACTTCACTCCTTCCTTCCTTCCTTCCTTCCTTCCTTCCTTACTTCACTCCCTCCTTTCTTTCTTCCTTCCTTCCTTCACTCCCTCCTTTCTTCCTTCCTTCCTTACTTCACTCCCTCCTTTCTTCCTTCCTTCACTCCCTCCTTTCTTCCTTCCTTCCTTCCTTCACTCCCTCCTTTCTTCCTTCCTTCCTTCCTTCACTCCCTCCTTTCTTCCTTCCTTCCTTACTTCACTCCCTCCTTTCTTCCTTCCTTCCTTACTTCACTCCTTCTTTTCTTTCTTCCTTCCTTCCTTCACTCCCTCCTTTCTTCCTTCCTTCCTTACTTCACTCCCTCATTTCTTCCTTCCTTCCTTACTTCACTCCCTCCTTTCTTCCTTCCTTCCTTACTTCACTCCCTCCTTTCTTCCTTCCTTCCTTCCTTCCATCACTCCCTCCTTTCTTCCTTCCTTCCTTACTTCACTCCCTCCTTTCTTCCTTCCTTCCTTCCTTCACTCCCTCCTTTCTTCCTTCCTTCCTTACTTCACTCCCTCCTTTCTTCCTTCCTTCCTTCCATCACTCCCTCCTTTCTTGCTTCCTTCCGTACTTCACTCCCTCCTTTCTTCCTTCCTTCCTTCCTTCACTCCCTCCTTTCTTTCTTCCTTCACTCCCTCCTTTCTTCCTTACTTCACTCCCTCCTTTCTTCCTTCCTTACTCACTCCCTCCTTCCTTACTTCACTCCCTCCTTTCTTCCTTCCTACCTTTCTCAAGTTGCTTTCGTAACTTCGACAAAATCACAACAGAAGCAACACTCGGAAACAGAACGTGAACATACTGTTGATTTTTTTTCTCATCTACGTCGTACTTCCACATCAATTTTGTTTGTGTTTCTTCTCTGTACATACTCTTCGTTCTGAAGACTTTTCTTTGAAATTGTAAAGCCAATTTCCCGAGTAAATGAAGTGTTGTTAGTGGTTGAAGAAAAGCCGTTGAAATCCGTGGCGGCAACAGGCACTGCGCGTGGATGGCTGCAAAACTATGGAAAGCCGTTTGGCTCATAACCAATACACGTGTAAGGAATAATTTATACACGTGTAAGAAATAATTCATACACGTGTAAGAAATGATTTATACACGTGTATAAATCATTTCTTACACGTGTATAGATTATTTCTTACACGTGTATAAATTATTTCTCACACGTATATAAATTATTTCTTACACGTGTATTGGTTACTAGATGATTACCCGCTTCGCCGGGTACAGGATTCGCCGGGAAGAAGTAGAGCCGAATACCAGGCTGCGCCTGGGGCCGGGTGTACGCCGGCTTCGCCGGCGCACGAAGGAAAGAAGATAAACGCGCAAAACACTGGAGACCTTTTAAAAATAGTAACGTGCAGTGACCTTCTAAAAATAGTAACGTAGTAACGGGAATATGGATTGACGCCACACGAAGGAAGGGAGATAAACGCAAAACACTGGAGAAGATAAGGAAGAGTTACTGGGAATGGTGAAATGAACAGAAAAACCAAAATCGGTTCAGCGCTGCGCGCTGAGAGCACGTGTTGAAATATCTCATCGATGAGGTTGTGTCCGGGGTCTCTCTGAATAAGCCCACCAAATTTGAAGCAGATCCATCGAGAACTTTGGCCGCGCATCGCGCACAGACACACAGACAGACACAAGTCGTATATATATATAGATGAACCAAACGGCTTTCCATACAAAACAGACTAGAACAACTCCAACTACTTTTCAGAGTACACGTGCAAAGTTGAGGAGAAAAAAAAGAGAAGAATGAGAAAAAGAAGACAAGGGCATGTCAAACTCACTTTTTCAAAGCGCGTTATTTTCAGCATGGAGTGCGGAGTGCAAGAAAAGCAAAGTGTTCCACTAGCTTTCACAAGCTTCCAGTGCATACTCACACTGGCTGGCACGTCAGTACCGGCGCACGTACACACCGTGACACACACACACACACTGACACGCATGTACTCACACACATGTCACACACACACCACACACACACATACACAAGCATGTACTCACACACACACACACACACAAGCATGTACTCACACACACACACACACACACACAAGCATGTACTCACGATCGCACACACACACACACACACACACACACACTTGATACTTACAAGCACATTTACATGCACGCACACACACACACACACACAAGTACACACACACACAAGTACTCACACACACACATACACACACACACACACACACACACACACACACACACACACACACACACACACACACACACACACACACATACACACACACACACACACACACACATATATAGGCACATAGACACACACACACACACACACATAGGCACATACACACAGCCACACACACAAGTACCGGCTCACACACACACACACACACACACACACACACACTGCTGAGTGTATGAAGCTCTTCTTCTCTTAACTATTAGTCTTTTTCTTCCTCTCCTTCTTTCCAAAGCAGGTAATAGAACTTGTGATGTGGTTGCATCCAGCCAGGGCGAGATGGCTCCAAAAGCGATTTGCTAACTTTTCTCTTTTCCTGCTTTTTTTTCTTTTTCTTTTTCTATTTTTTCATTTTTATTTTGTATATAAAGGCAGAGTCTTTTCCGTGTAAACTATTTGGTTTCCCATCTCAGATCTGTCCAAGATTCAGGCACTCATTGGATAACATCATACCGCCACTTGGCAGGGCTCCCCATAGCGCGCGTCCCTGCGTCCTATACGCACTAGAAGCCGAAAACACGTACTAGAAATATATGGAGGGGGTCCCTGGACGCACTAGATGTTAAAAGAGCGGGTCCTAGGACGCACTTAATTTCCTTTATCGTGCGTACCGTAGATACCATTTTCAGACTGCAATCGACACTTCGCAGTAGGCTACACTATACGTGACCACAATGTTTTATAAGTACACTGAGACTTTTCGGCTTTTGGACCCTTGGGACCCTCTAAAATACTGCAGTGGGGGTCCATGGACCCTCTAAAATACTGCAGTGGGGGTCCATGGACCCTCTAAAATACTGCAGTGGGGGTCCATGGACCCTCTAAAATACTGCAGTGGGGGTCCATGGACCCTCTAAAATACTGCAGTGGGGGTCCATGGACCCTCTAAAATACTGCAGTGGGGGTCCATGGACCCTCTAACATTTAAAAGTGGGGTCCCGGGACGCACTAGGAGGGTGTCCGCGGGGAGCCCTGCTTGGTCACATAACGAGGATTTCTATGAAATGATTTCTTAAAAGGTCACTATAGTGTCAACCTGCTAAATTCTTCAATTAAAATATACCAACTCTTGACAGGAAACAGAAAGTATGTCGATGTTGGGCATGTGTCCAAGGTGGCCTTACCAGATAGTGAGCAGGGCCGGTATGCAGGAATCAACTTTAGGCCAAACAAAAATATATGTTTGTTTAGGGTAACCCGGCCGACTCGAATTTTTTTTCTTTTTCTTCTCAAACAAAAGTCGAAAAAAAAAACCTCTGGCACATTTTGCGAACCATACCAAGACTAAAAATACAAAAATAAATATTTTAACAAAGCCGACCTACCGACCCTATATTTTTGGTCACGTTACCCTTAACCAACATATATTTTTGTTTGGCCTTATAGACTTTCGTCCGGGATAAACTTCATCGAGAGTACAGCTTATCTTGGACTGAAGTCTCTAACCTCGACTCTTGCATGCCGGCCCAGAACTGTTTCTGCGAGAAGGGCTGTGCCTGTAAGTTTCTTCTTGAACCTGTTACGTCTGTTTCAGGGGAGGTAATCTGCTATCGCTCTGGATATCGAGAATCGTTTGACTTTCCGTTCTTCCAGCAAAATTGTCTTTGCACAGTTGTCGAGACCTAGTGTCTCGAGTCACGAAGTCGGAATGCGGCTGCCTGGAATGTGGATAGTCTCAACATTTGTGTTTCACGCAAGTTTTTTTAGACGAGCTGCGTTTGCATAAATCTCACCTCAATTTTGGTTCCCCCTCTTCGAAGGAGCTGAGAATATACTGACTTTGGGAAACAAGGGAGACAATAATTCAAGAGAGTAAAGTCTATGTGCACTGCGAAAAGTGGGTTAGACTAGAGTAGAACTGAAATAGTATCAAACAGACAAAGGATGCATGAGCTTGAAATAGAACACTCCTGACACTTGTACAAAACGTTAGAAAGACTGCTGTCGTCCATGAATGCGTTGAAATATTTAACTTGTCATTTAGTTGGAGGTCCACTCCGCCTCTCGAAAACAGTTCGCCGCACTGTCCCATGTATGGCCAGGCTTTATCATGGGATCAGACCATCCCTCCACTTGGTCACATACCAAAAATCAACACACTGACTAATTGCTGTGTTGAGTTGGACTTTTTTGATGAATTAATTTTCGAAAAAGCTACCCGGCATGCAGTGCCTTTCACGAAATAAATCCTTTTAAAACAAGAAGGGCAAAGCCCATACGACTCACATGCTTGACCTAAACCTAGCAATGACATCATACACTAAGAACTGCTTTACACATTTTTCCTACCAAAATACATGTGACCTTGACCCAAGGTCAAGGTCATCCAAGGTCATGCAACACAAAGCTGTTAATTCAAGACATAGGAAGTACAATGGTGCTTATTGGCTCTTTCTACCATGAGATATGGTCACTTTTAGTGGTTCACTACCTTATTTTGGTCACATTTCATAAGGGTCAAAGTGACCTTGACCTTGATCATATGTGACCAAATGTGTTTCATGATGAAAGCATAACATGTGCCCCTCATAATTTTTAAGTTTGTAACAGTTATCTTCCATAGTTCAGGGTCAAGGTCACTTCAAAATATGTATACAATCCAACTTTGAAGAGCTCCTGTGACCTTGACCTTGAAGCAAGGTAAACCAAACTGGTATCAAAAGATGGGGCTTACTTTGCCCTATATATCATATATAGGTGAAGTATTGAATCTCAAAAACTTCAGAGAAAATGTGAAAAATGTGAAAAATAGCTGTTTTTTATGGCAACATTTATGGCCCCTGCGACCTTGACCTTGAAGCAAGGTCAAGATGCTATGTATGTTTTTTGGGGCCTTGTCATCATACACCATCTTGCCAAATTTGGTACTGATAGACTGAATAGTGTCCAAGAAATATCCAACGTTAAAGTTTTCCGGACGGACGGACGTCCGGACGTCCGGACGTCCGGACGGACGGACGGACGGACGACTCGGGTGAGTACATAGACTCACTTTTGCTTCGCATGTGAGTCAAAAAACCACCAGTGTGCACAGAGAGCACCCAGGCTGTTCATTATTGGTATGTGACCAAGTTAGCGATGTAAAAGTCGGACCAGATCTGAAACGGTAAGGCGAACTACTGTTTTCACGAGCCGGAGTGGGTCTTCTTCTCGTGTAAGCGAGCATGGCCACTCAAACAGATCTGTCCTCATCTTATCCACTACAAGGGTGGATCTAGGGGGGTTTCCGGGGTTTCCGCGCCACACACACACACAAATAAACAAAGAAAAAAAATTTGAACCAACCAAAAATGATGGCTTAGATTGCGCCAGATTGCTCCATTTTCCTTGTTTTTGTCACACAAAAATTCGGGAGGGCCGGCCGGTCTTTGTCTTCTAAATGACGGTTTTGGAAGGTAGTTGGGTAATTTGTTCGGTCAATTTTCCTTGGTTAGATCCAAATTTGTCTTCTTAAATTTACTTTTGGAAGGTGTAGGCCTATTACTATTAGGGGAAGTTTTTTGGCTCATTTTGCACCAGATTGCTCCATTTTCCTTGTTTTTATCAACATTTTCCGGGGGTAGGGCACATGCCTCCGGGCCCCCTTAGGAGGTTTGGGCGCTTGGCGCCCTCAAGTAAACGATTTGCGTAGTCGATCTGTCCCTATGTGTGGTGGATAGCATGATTTAATGGCACAAGGAGGATGATACCTTCAAGGCAACGAATATAGAAATCGATTGAAATCGTCGACCAGACCGAATCAGTAGAATATAAGATGTTTGGGGGCTTCTTGACAGACAAGCTTTGTTGTTGGTCCGAGGGGGCATATCGTTTTCGGTTTCATCTCTATCGACGAAGGCGGAGGTTGATAAAGATGAAAACCAAAGGCGATATGCTCTCCGAGGACCAACACAAAACGCTGGTCTGACAACAAGCCGGCCACCAAACATCGTTTTTGTCATTATTTTGGATGAGCAAAAGTACGCATAATTACAGACGGGATCCCTATTCTCAACGTAATATTTAGAATGCAATTCACTTCAAAGCGCGTCACAGTAGTTCGAGATAACACATCATACTTGTCAGTGACGTCAAAAGTAACTTCTTCATGGCTTTTTTTCCAGTCTAAAAATGTACAGAGCTGCCATCATGTTTGCGAGTTCCGTAAGTTTTTGGCATATTCCTTTTCTTTTAAGTGTTTTATGACTTTTCGTTGTGCATTTTGCGATTACAGAGATAAGTTGCAAATTGACCATTTGTCGCCGCGGTAATTATCAACATTGATTGGGTCTTTGAGAGTGAATGCTTACAACCGTTGTCCTCGGAAACACGAATCCAAAGCCGTGATGGTTCCACACATCTAACAATCAGCCTGATTGGCTTTTACTTTGACAATCCACGTTTCGCCTGAAAGCTCAAACCCATTCACCACCTCGATTTGTAACATGGGGAACAGTGTTATTTATTCCCCAGCTGGTTATGAATGAAAACTCGTGAAAATGATGACAATGATACTTGTCATATGCTGTCCTCAAGGCAGTATTACAAGACGTTTTACTTCCACCGCATTGGCTATATAAATTATGTTCGAGCCCCAGCACGTTCGAACTTAACTTTTAAACGATTAGGGCCTGATTTTATTTTCTCTTTGAGAAATAGCATATCCTTCCAAAGGGATATAAAACAAGAGGTTAATTATTCGTAGAAGAGTACTTGCATAACAAACATCACAAACTATTGTCACGTGTCAACAAATTTAAAATATCTGTCCACCCTTTTCCTTCATGACGGACAGACTAGATGCAGATAAGAGGCCTAGCTGTTTATATCAGTATAGTCTGACAAATACTCGAGCTAACTTTTTGCTAAATCTCACTCAGTGGAGAAAAAATATGCTTATTCTGTTGTTTCCAGGCCATAGACGTAGGAAAATAAAAATTAATGAGGGAGAGGGTGTGACAAAAATCTGCTGAAATTGAAAAAATGATAAACACACTCAAAGACAAACGCACAGACAGACAGACAAACACACACACACACACACACACACAGACAAACACACAGAGACAAACACACACATAGGGCCTACTACACACACACACGCACGCAAGTGTACACAAAGGTGCTAATCAATAAAATACTAAATCATCAACACATAGAACCCACGGCAGAGCAACACGGGATTAATGAGCTTATAACCGGGGAAAAGCACAAACGGAAGAAACGCAACCATAGTAGCAAAGGTATACATTTTTTACAGTATAATTATCCTCACATAGTTTTGCTACACATCATTTCTGCTGAAAATAACTACAAAATACAGGAGAACGTTGCTCGAATTCTGCACTGGGCGATGATAGGTTGTGTGCGGCATTTCTCATGAGTTACGAGCTTCAGTCAGACTGGCAGACACAATTGTTTCTGGTCTGTTTTCTTTACAACAATTTACACTCACTTACATGTTCGCAGACCTACTTGCACTGCTGTAAGAAGTCACTGGGTAAGTGGGGGGGGGGGGGGGTACACCGTGTGTGTGTTTGCTTGCGTGCGAGCGTTATTGGTGTGTGACTGTGTTTGTGTGTGCTTGCTTGCATACTCGTGAGTATGTGTGTGTGTGTTTACTTGCGTGAGTGCGTTATTGGTGTGTGTGTGTTTGCTTGCGTGAGTGCGTGCGTTATTGGTGTGGGTGTGTGTGTGTGTGTGCGTGTATGCATGCTCGTGTCAGTGTGTTTGTGTGTGTGTGTGTGTGTGTGTGCGCGTTATTGGTGTGTGTCTGTGTTTGTTTGCTTGCATGCTCGTGTGTGTGCCGGTGTGTGTGTGTGTGTGTGTGCGTTATTGGTGTGTGTCTGTGTTTGTGTGTGTGTGTGTGCGTTATTGGTGTGTGTCTGTGTTTGTGTGTGCTTGCTTGCTTGCATGCTCGTGTGTGTGTGTGTTTGCTTGCGTGAGTGCGTGCGTTATTGGTGTGTGTGTGTGTGTGTGCGTGCGTGCATGCATGCATGCATGCATGCTCGTGTCAGTGTGTGTGTGCCAGTGTGTGTACGTGTGTGAGTCAGTGTGTGTGCGCGCGTGCGTGCGTGATATCAAGTTGTGCGAGCGTGCATGCTCGTATGTGCGCGTGAGTGTGTGCCCCTGTGTGCGTGCGCGTGTGTGTTGATGGCAGTGACAGCTAAACTGGCAGATTATGAGGGCGGGGTGGGGGAGGGGGGTGTTGGAGAGAGAGAGAGAGACTGAGAGAGAGAGAGAGAGAGAGAGAGAGAGGGAGGGGGTGGTGAGCTCTCGAAGGATGATGAGTTATCATCATTGCTTCCCTTTTCGTGGGTGAACACCTTTGTTCTGGAGCAAAGTAGGGCGACGATATTCGCACAATGTTTTCCTTGCTTGTTATGGTAATAGTACTGTTAGTACTGAATGGCGGTTCCAGGCATACTTACTGCATTGTGTAGATGCGTCGTCTCACTAGCTGGCTCACTTTCATAAATCATTTTTACCTACATGATCGTGAGGGTCGTTGTAAACAGCAACGTGACTGACAAGGTGTTGGAGGATCATGGTTCTACGGGTGGAGAAGTTTTAATTGAATACAAGCATGCAGGAAAAAGTAACGCAATGTGCAATGTCCCCTCCTCACCCCAAAGCCTCATCATATCCCTTCTTTTCTATGCCCCCTCCTTTCCCCTGTTCCTCCTATCCCTCTTATCCATGTCTCCTCCTCGAAAGAGAGAATGCTTTATGTCCTACAGGCTAAATATTTCGCCTCTTAAGGACAAGATATGGGTTATACGATTCGAGTTTTACGCCCTCATGGCTTTTTGACGAGATACACAAATGTATGCGTGTTTAGGTGGTATCAGCCATCTGCACTTATGGCAGAATGACCGAGGTCTTTTACGTGCCATTGTGGTGACACGGGGGTGGGACATGGCTTCCGTCTCTGGGTCTACACATAAAGTTGACCCGTGTCCGGCCCGGCCCGAATTCGAACCTGCGACCTTCCGATCATAAGTCCAGTGCTCTACCAACTGAGCTACCAGGCCCCCACATCCTTGCCTCCTCCTACCTCTTCTTATCCGTGTCCCCCTAGAAACTCCTCTTACCCACGAAACACCAGAAACTAACACACTATAAACGTACACTTCCCAGACACCAAGACCTGTTGACATTTACTTTTAGTTAAGCGACCTTTTCTGGCTGCTGGGGTAGGTACTTACCTATACAGTAAGTAGGAAGGTTTACGCACTGTGTTGTCAGGGAAAGTGAATTACATTTCACTTAAGAATAAAAGCACCTGCGCTGCAGTCCGCAAGAACTGGAAGAACAGGTCACACTGGTTTCTGTAAAGCGCGTGAACATAGGATTGATTTTCTTTAATTTTGAGCACATTTTCAGATAAAACATGACAAACCTACAAATTTTTGGATGTCAACAGGGACATTATAAAAAAACGGTCATACACGTAAAATTCCACTCGTGCAAAAAACACGAGTGTACGTGGGAGTTTCAGCCCACAAACGCAGAAGAAGAAGAAGATTTGTATCGAAAAAAAAAAAGTCTGGGGATACAGTCTTGAAGAATTCACATGTACAATTTCATGAAGATCTGTCCAGTAGTTTTCTGGGAATCGCTGTACATACACACACACACACATGTGCACACACACACTTGACTAAAACTAGAAAACTATCGCAACCACACATACACACAAACTCACACAGAGAATGTTTTTTGTAAGTTTTGTTTACTGCTTCACTATCCATGTACTCAAGTGTTATCTTCATTCCCTCACACCATGCACACCCATGTACACGCATTGCCGGCTATTTTTATCATCATTGTTGATTTGCTATCTTCGCAGCCTCAAGTATTTTTGGCCGCAGGGCTGACATCGTGATCAGGACAGCCTCCTGTAAAAACAAAGGTTATGCACACAAATTGTTAGAAAATAATTGAACGTGTGAGGTTACACGTGAATGCACACACAAAATCACATTCTCTGGCCGCACTGCTGACATTGTGAAATTTCAACTAGAGAGAAATTAAGCAGTTTTAACAAAAGTGTAAAATGAAATTCCTCATTACATTCTCACACGTCATACCGCACAAAACCTGTGTCAGAACGAGTCTCCCAACATGCACGTAACGTTATTACTGTCAAGCAAAACTGTCATTTCATACCTCAGTTCTGATGGTGCGGCTGCCTTGGTCGGGACAGGAGTTGACGTAGTGGTGGAAGAGAAGGCTGGGGTCGTCCTCATCCAGGTTGGGGTCAACTTCCAGGCTGGCCTCCAGGCCCTGCACTCCGCCAAACACCACCAGGGCGTGTCTGAAAACATTGTCGACATCATCATCATCATCATCATCATCACTTTCATAATCATCATTGTCATTATTACAGTGGAACCCCCACAGGTACCACTGTACTCCTGATATTAGTCGGGCAAAGTCAACTTCTCAAAGTCTACTTCACGAATCTCGCTGCACAAAATTTTGACACTGAATTATCGGTACATCATAACTGTCAACAAACCAGGTTGGCAAGCATTTTAAGATTTGCCTCTGCCCCAAGTATCTGACAATGACACAACCCCTGCCCCAAGTATCTGACAATGACACAACCCCTGCCCCAAGTATCTGACAATAACACAACTCCTGCCTCTTCCTTCTTCTCCTTGAAAGTGTTTGTCCAGTCTATCTATAGACCACTAAATGACACAAAAGAAGGCTCTCAGTGACTGACAACATGTTCCATCACTGGAAAAACATTATTGACTGAACTAATCAAGACCTGTTTGTATTTAAAAAAAAACATAAACAAACAAAAAGTGTGAAAGTAAATTGTCTTTTCTCTTTTCTGCCCCCTGTACCATTGTAATGCAAAATCTTCTTCTGCTCTGTATCATTGTAATGCAAAATCTTCTGCTCTCTGTATCATTGCAATGCAAAATCTTCTTCTGCCCCCTGTACCATTGTAATGCAAAATCTTCTTCTGCTCTCAGATCTCTTCAAAGATGGCCACTTACTTGAAAGGAGGAATCTCCAAAGAGTCAATTGTCTCCCTTGTCACCACAGTGAGATCATAGTACTGTTAAAGTTTTACTTGTAGAACAAGTTGATTACATGTGAAAATAACATGTCTTTTCTCTTTTTTTTCTCCTGTGCCATTATAATGCAAAATCTTGCTCTGCTCTCTGTCAGTTGTCTTCAAAGCTGGGCACTTACTTGAAAGTAGGAATCTCCAAAGAGTCGATAGATTCTCCTCTCTCTGACGTGCCCACGGTGAGATCATAGCCCTCGTCGTAGGGACACTGTGTGAACACCTCGCCCAGGTTTGCGGCCAGTCTCACGGTGTAGCCCCAGTACAGGCCAAGCTTTTTTCTCGGCGTGCTTGGTGCCACCACCTTGCCTTTCCTCTTCTTGCCGTCTTGAAACAAGAAGAGCAAACGCTCGATCGAGTCACTTTCGCAGTTCTGAATATTATATGAGGCATCAGATGGACAGGAAGAAATTGCTATTCACAACACAATACAGATGTAAATAATTTGATGTAAAGAATAATCCTATAAAGTTTGAATCAAATCCGATGAATAGTTTCAGAGATATGATATTTCAATTTTTTTCCTTCAAGACATACCTGTGACCTTGAAAAAGGTCAAAGGTCACCAAAGCAGACGTCAAAGTGTAGAGGTCACTGGGAGTCACGTTCACATAAAATTTGAGCCCGGTCACTTTTATAGTTTCCGAGAAAAGCCCAACGTTAAGTTGTGTGTTGCCGAACAGAAAAGGCTAGTTATCTCCCTTGTTTTTCTGATAACGTTCGTAAAAGGCTACAGATGTAAATACTTTGATGTAAAGAATAATCCTACAAAGTTTCAATCACATCCGATGAACTTTGTCAAAGATATAAATTGTCTAATTTTTCCTTTGACGCTGACCTGTGACCTTGAAAAAGGTCAAAGGTCAACGAAACCATCGTTAAAGTGTAGAGGTCATTAGAGGTCACGACTAAACAAAATATGAGCCGGATCGCTTTGATAGTTTCCGAGAAAAGTCCAACGTTAAGGTGGTGTCTACGGACGGCCGGCCGGCCGGACAGACTAACACTGACCGATTACATAGAGTCACTTTTTCTCAAGTGACTCAAAAACCCAGAACAATGGTGACTGCGCATGAGAGTGAGAAATAAAAAGACCAAACAATACTGTACACGCGTGTTTAGCAAAGATGATAGGTTTGTTTTGGTTTGTGAGTCGTAAAATATTAATCTTTAATCTATAGTCCTTCTTTCTGTTCTGTTGTCTGTCTTCTTATTTTTTCTGATTTGTGCCTGAGGAAGCCCCTGGTGGTGGAAACGTCGCGCTTTGTGCCTGAGGAAGGCCCTGGTGGTGGAAACGTCGCGCTTTGTGCCTGAGAAAGGCCCTGGTGGTGGAAACGTCGCGCTTTGTGCCTGAGGAAGGCCCTGGTGGTGGAAACGTTGCGCTTTGTGCCTGAGGAAGGCCCTGGTGGTGGAAACGTCGCGCTTTGTGCCTGAGGAAGGCCCTGGTGGTGGAAACGTCGCGCTCTGTGCCTGAGGAAGGCCCTGGTGGTCGAAACGTCGCGCTTTGTGCCTGAGGAAGGCCCTGGTGGTCGAAACGTCGCGCTCTGTGCCTGAGGAAGGCCCTGGTGGTCGAAACGTCGCGCTTTGTGCCTGAGGAAGGCCCTGGTGGTGGAAACGTCGCACTCTGTGCCTGAGGAAGGCCCTGGTGGTGGAAACGTCGCGCTTTGTGCCTGAGAAAGGCCCTGGTGGTGGAAACGTCGCGCTTTGTGCCTGAGGAAGGCCCTGGTGGTGGAAACGTTGCGCTTTGTGCCTGAGGAAGGCCCTGGTGGTGGAAACGTCGCGCTCTGTGCCTGAGGAAGGCCCTGGTGGTCGAAACGTCGCGCTTTGTGCCTGAGGAAGACCCTGGTGGTCGAAACGTCGCGCTTTGTGCCTGAGGAAGGCCCTGGTGGTCGAAACATCGCGCTCTGTGCCTGAGGAAGGCCCTGGTGGTCGAAACGTCGCGCTTTGTGCCTGAGGAAGGCCCTGGTGGTGGAAACGTCGTGCTTTGTTGTTCGTATCGTCTTCGTTAAACATGTGAGTACAGTATTTGTTGGTCTTTTTATTTGAAAAAAACATCAAACCAAAATACAGATTGACAAAGGGATGATGGTTTTTCACTGATTTGGGTAAGTTACATAGCCTGAATATAAGCAAAAAAACTTAAGACATTATAAAAAGAAAAGTTTTAAAAGTTAAATGGGACAGAAAAAACAACAGAATGATGGCTTTTTACTCATTGTGGTTAGTTATGCAGCCTTAGTACCAGCCAAAAAAAGTACAGAAGTTATGAACAGAAAAGTCTTGAATAGGACAGAAAGAAGAAAAAACAGAATGATGGCTTTTTACTGATTTTGGTGAGTTGTGCAGCCTAAATACCAGCCAAAAAATTACAGAAGTTACTGATTTTGGTGAGATACACAGCCTGAACGCCAGAACACAAAACAATCAAAATCAAAGCAATCCAAAGCAGGGATGTTATCTGACATCAGCAGTCTTCAAACCGTAGAAACTTCTGTCAAATCAAAGTTCCATAAATTGCTAAAGTGAAAAGAAAGTCCAGCAAGACTCAAACATATCAATAATATATAAATAAAATCAAGAAAAGACATGCACTTGCAAAAGAAATTCGCTCAATAAAACTATTAATGAAAAGAAATAAAATCTCCACTAAAGGAATAGGGACTAAAGTTTTCCAGAACAGCAGAGGAGTAAATCCTGCCCATGGTTTCCAGAAGATGAAGGCGTTTTACCTTATACTAAAAATATCAGTATCAGGAGTATGTACGTATGCTACCTTGAAAAAAAATTGGTGCCCCTGGTATGCACCTAACTGGTGTTTTAAATTAGTAAATGGCCCCTAAGGTATCCACACAATTTTCCTTCGCAGTTGTAAGTCAGTCTCTATATTCTGTTCAGCTCTCAACAGCACTGCCATTCACAGAACAAGAAGTTGCTTCCCTTTACCAAGCTTAGTGGCCAACAACAAATAAAGAAAACCTTTGTATCCTAGCTCCACCAGCAGTAGAACTAAGACTTGGTTTTGTTCTTGTTGTTGTTGTGGGTTTGTATACTCTGTGACTCTGTATGAAAAAAAACCGAATTAACACTTTCTACCCCACCTAGGTTGACCAAGTTTTTTTTAGCCGAGACCAGCTGTGCTGCAGCAGGTCACTCAGAATTGTAGTAACTGTGTATCAACATGCTGGAATGCAGGCGCTAGATGGACTTTGCAGGAAGCGACTGAAGCTAACAGTCTGAGCGGATATATCCGTACCTGGTCAGATAGAGCCATATGAGTGGGTACGGATATATCCGTACCTGGGAGACAATGAGTTAACTCACCTGCGTTTTTGTCCATTTTGACCGTGACCCGAACGTGAGGCTCTATTTGCTTGTCAAGCTGAACTTCCTGAATGATGAAGATAAAGGTTTGAATTTTATTTTTCAAAAAACACACATATTTTTGTCCTGCAGTTTTCTCAATAAGACAGAATCACATGAATGCATAATACCAAAACACAATGTTGTTCCCAGCCTCAGAGGACAACGGTTGGACCTGGACTAAAAATATGTATACGTCCAAATGTGTGTCTGTGTCCGTCAGAAGACCCCTACATGTCACAGCTTTCGGACAGACAAACCAGGAGTCATACCAATGCATCACATCAAAAAGGTATGCGTCACAGACCGGAGCGTGGGAACAACCCTGACGTGCGCATCTTGTTACAGAAACATAAAAAAGAAAAAGTGATTACCTTTTTTAAAAGGCCAACATCTTGTTACAGAAACATAAAAAAGAAAAAGTGATTACCTTTTTTAAAAGGCCAACATCTTGTTACAGAAACATACAAAAGTAAAAGTGATTACCTTTTTTAAAAGGCCAACATCTTGTTACAGAAACATACAAAAGTAAAAGTGATTACCTTTTTTAAAAGGCCAACATCTTGTTACAGAAACATACAAAAGTAAAAGTGATTACCTTTTTTAAAAGGCCAACATCTTGTTACAGAAACATACAAAAGTAAAAGTGATTACCTTTTTTAAAAGGCCAACATCTTGTTACAGAAACATACAAAAGTAAAAGTGATTACCTTTTTTAAAAGGCCAACATCTTGTTACAGAAACATACAAAAGTAAAAGTGATTACCTTTTTTAAAAGGCCAACATCTTGTTACAGAAACATACAAAAGTAAAAGTGATTACCTTTTTTAAAAGGCCAACATCTTGTTACAGAAACATACAAAAGTAAAAGTGATTACCTTTTTTAAAAAGCCAACATCTTGTTACAGAAACATACAAAAGTAAAAGTGATTACCTTTTTTAAAAGGCCAACATCTTGTTACAGAAACATACAAAAGTAAAAGTGATTACCTTTTTTAAAAGGCCAACATCTTGTTACAGAAACATAAAAAAGAAAAAGTGATTACCTTTTTTAAAAGGCCAACATCTTGTTACAGAAACATAAAAAAGAAAAAGTGATTACCTTTTTTAAAAGGCCAACATCTTGTTACAGAAACATACAAAAGTAAAAGTGATTACCTTTTTTAAAAGGCCAACATCGGCAAATGATCCCTGGTTTGGTCTGAGTGGCTTCTTGAGCACCACCCCTTCTCTGTACGGCATGTCGTCTGTCGCTCTCATGTGATGGGGGCTGTCCAGTGGGTTTAGCAAACCTGCCCAGGAGTTGAAACACTAAAAACACTAACAACACTAAAAACACTAAAAACACTAACAACACTAACAACACTAAAAACACTAAAAACACTAACAACACTAAAAACACTAAAAACACTAACAACACTAAAAACACTAACAACACTAAAAACACTAACAACACTAACAACACTAACAACACTAACAACACTAACAACACTAAAAACACTAACAACACTAAAAACACTAAAAAATTGATGGGCGTCAGTGAGACAGTGACCAAATGCTTCGTACATTACGGTGCGCTGTCACCGGTTCTGGGATGAATCCCCAATTCGGTAGTCGATACAAATTACAACAGCCTTTTTCAAGGCATGATGATGAGAACAATGTTAGCGATCTCCATTTCTATGATCACTTTCTGTTTCGTTGTTATTAAGCTTATTAGCCTTGTCATTGTATTTTATTTGTGAGGAGTGTATGTGTGGATTTTTCGGAAATAATTCCGTCAGGTTTGTATGGGCTGTGAAAGAGTGACCTTTTCTTACAAAACCTTGTACATACAAACATTGGAAGGGCCAATCACAAGCGAGGCGTGTGTCGGAAACACTTGCATGTTTCCATGTGTTTTTGACACATCCCTCGCTGGTTATCGACCCCTCCAATGTTTGTATGAGGTTTTGCAAGAAAAGGTCACTCTCCCATAACCCATACAAACCCGACGGAGTTATTTTCAGAATTCGTCTATTCTGAAGTGTGTTACCTGCATACTGAAGAAACTCGTGTCGTTTGAAGAGACCCTTGCGCAAATACTGCGGACACTCCAGGTACTCCAGGATGAGCTTTAGCTGCAGGCAGCCCTGCTTCTTTGCGTCTTCAATGGTACCATCACTGGAAGAATGACAAAAGCATAAACATTAACTTCATGTCATGTTGTTATAGAATGTACAGAAAATACCCACATGAGTGGTTACCCTGTATAAAAGGGGCCGAGTAGCTCAGTTCTGAGCTGGTAGAGCACGGGACTTGTGTTCCTAGGGTGACAGGTTCGATTCCAGGCTGGGATGGACATGGGTCAACTTCATGTGCAGACTCAGAGATGGTATCCATATCCCACCCCTGCGTCACTAAAGACCTCGGTCATTCTGCCATAAGTGCAGGTGGCTGATTACACCTAAACACGCACACACCTTGGTAACACAACTCTTGTTGTTGATAGTTTTCCACTGGGAGGAAGCGACCCGAAATTCCTAGCATTGGGATCATAATTATAGTAAATGGAATGGAATCAAATAATCTCAAACATTGCTGAATTGTCATAACACCTTTCTTAGAAGTGCATACATAACTGATGCACATCTTGTACACGCAGGAAACTAGCAGCTTGCTTGGTGACTAGACAATCGTGTCAATGAAATGATGTTGTGCTAGCCTGGCAACAATCGAAAATATATGATTGCATGACATCAAAAGAGTCGTCATCGAACAGCCAACCCGATTGCCAGCCCTCATGTTTTTGCGAGCACATCAAAAGAGATGCTCACCTATTCTTGCCAAATCCTAGCCTTCCTTGCAGCGACTGGTCCCCAAGAAAGATTCTTACTTGTAGCGCTATGCACCGAAACCTCGCAAACTCTACGCTCACAAAAGTGGGATTTTATTATGCTGCAATATGATTTATATCTGTTTTTAGAAAGTGTGTATTGTCCACTAGTAACACCCTGCTAGCATTAGCATGTGTGTGTTTTTTAGGCTTTATACTTTACCTGCTTAATGCGTTTGTTTCGTCAAACACCACAATCTCGTCCACATTGAACACCACTGCCGCACGAGCAATCTATCAACAGAAAGAAAAGAAAAAACAATGAAAATATATAACTTACAACAAGGTCACATTCTGACAGATGCTTTGCGCGCGCGTGTGTGTGTGTGTGTGTTTCATTACTGCTAAACTGTATTACTATTAGCATTACACATTGTTAATCTCATTTTCAGTTGCAAACATCTCTGTGTAATGTGATGCAACAGCACAACAGTCACACCAAAATCTTAGCGCATAAAAATAAAGAATGAAATAGATTTTGTTATAGCCTTTTTTCTGTTCCGTCCAGTACTTGTAAATCCAATGATTGCTAATAGTAATACTTGCTAAGTACTGGTAGTGAGGCTGTGCAGTGACATGAAATAAATATAAATAAATACATGTTAATATATAAATAAATGAATAAATAAGAAAGTTTGCACAGTTAAGAAAAGTAATACACACTTACCTGTCCTGCCAAATAAGACCGCAGTTCCCTGGACTGTGCGTTGTCTAGAATGGACCCAGGTAGCGCTATCGACACTGTGTAATGCCTGCCCACTGAAACAGTACAGTACAATAAAATATATACCATACCATACAATACAGTATCATACAATACAGTATCATACAATACAGTATCATACAATACAGTATCATACAATACAGTACCATACAATACAGTACCATACAATACAGTACCATACAATACAGTATCATACAATACAGTATCATACAATACAGTATCATACAATACAGTATCATACAATACAGTACCATACAATACAGTACCATACAATACAGTACCATACAATACAGTACCATACAATACAGTACCATACAATACAGTACCATACAATACAGTACCATACAATACAGTATCATACAATACAGTATCATACAATACAGTACCATACAATACAGTATCATACAATACAGTACCATACAATACAGTGCCATACAATACAGTATCATACAATACAGTATCATACAATACAGTATCATACAATACAGTATCATACAATACAGTATCATACAATACAGTATCATACAATACAGTATCATACAATACAGTACCATACAATACAGTACCATACAATACAGTATCATACAATACAGTATCATACAATACAGTATCATACAATACAGTACCATACAATACAGTATCATACAATACAGTATCATACAATACAGTACCATTCAATACAGTACCATACAATACAGTACCATACAATACAGTATCATACAATACAGTATCATACAATACAGTATCATACAATACAGTATCATACAATACAGTATCATACAATACAGTACCATACAATACAGTACCATACAATACAGTACCATACAATACAGTACCATACAATACAGTACCATACAATACAGTACCATACAATACAGTATCATACAATACAGTATCATACAATACAGTATCATACAATACAGTATCATACAATACAGTATCATACAATACAGTATCATACAATACAGTATCATACAATACAGTATCATACAATACAGTATCATACAATACAGTATCATACAGTATCATACAATTCAATTTCTGGTTTAGTGCATCGTGGGACCTTCCCCATGAATGTCTGGTACGTTTCATCAGCTCGTAGTCAATCAATCAATGAGTCTTATATCGCGCATATTCCGTGGGTACAGTTCTAGGCGCTTTGCAGTGATGCCGTGTGAGATGAAATTTTATACGGCCAGTAGATTGCAGCCATGTCGGCGCATATTTATCTTTCACGGCCTTATTCCAAGTCACACGGGTATGGTAGACAATTATTAACTGTGCCTAAGCAATTTTGCCAGGACAGACCCTTTTGTCAATCGTGGGATCTTTAACGTACACACCCAATGTAGTATACACGGGGGGTGGTTCGGACACCGAAGAGAGTCTGCACACAAAGTTGACTCTGTGAAATAAATTTCCGCCGAACCTGGGATCGAACTCGCGCTGACAGCGGCCAACGGAATACAAATCCAGCGCGCTACCAACTGAGCTACATCCCCGTACAGGAAGCAGGGACACACAGTTTGGGGAGCCCCGCTACAACAGTGCATAACCTTTTACACTACACTTACATAGCTTGGATTTCTCTTCCTCGTCTTCCTCTTCTTTTGCCTTTGCAATCTCCTCTTCTCTCTGCTTCTTTTCCTGCTCCCATTGTTGAATCAGTTTTTCCTCCTTGTGTTTTTGTTTTTCAGCTCGACCTTTGAAAGAATTAGTCAATTACAGATCGTAAGTGCATGCATGTAAATGTACTAAAAAGCATCACATTTGACAAATATCAAACAAGACAATAATTTGTCAGATTCACACACCCAAGGAAATTGGGATAGTAAATTATGCTAATTCAGTAATTGGGCTTAAAAAAAACTTTGTTTTGGTATATATTATATATATTTGACAAAAATCTAGGTAGATGAATTGTTTTAGTGTGTTTGCAACTATGAGTATGACTATGAGGAGAATAATTAAGGCAAACAGATGTAAACACTGATAGTGATGATAGTGATACTGATAAAAGTTTCAGTTTATTTGTGATTTGATCATGCATTCAATCCGACCATTTGCAGGTACAAAGTATTCTATGCTGATCAAACCAAAGACTGAACGTTAAACATCAAAATGACTTAATTAGCTTACATTATACATCAACTTACGTTGTTTGTAGAGATCTAGAAGCTCTTTGTGCTGAAAATCAAGTGAACAATAGGATTATTTGCAGTCATTCACTAATCAGTTTACCATACTAAAACACACCTACATATGCAGATAATCCACACTTCCTTCATCCCCATCACCAAAGGGCCAGGTTGCTTGAGGTGGGGTAGGCGACACAAGCTGATCGAATCACATGCACTCACAGATACACACATGTAAATGATGTATACACACACAGCAGAAAGTAAACAAACAAACAGTTAAACAAACCAAGAACAAAACAAGAAGGGCAAAGCCCATACGACTCACATGCTTGACCTTCTGCTTTACACATTTTTCCTACCAAAATACATGTGACCTTGACCCAAGGTCAAGGTCATCCAAGGTCATGCAACACAAAGCTGTTAATTCAAGACATAGGAAGTACAATGGTGCTTATTGGCTCTTTCTACCATGAGATATGGTCACTTTTAGTGGTTCACTACCTTATTTTGGTCACATTTCATAAGGGTCAATGTGACCTTGACCTTGATCATATGGGACCAAATGTGTCTCATGATGAAAGCAAAACATGTGCCCCACATAATTTTTAAGTTTGAAACAGTTATCTTCCATAGTTCAGGGTCAAGGTCACTTCAAAATATGTATACAATCCAACTTTGAAGAGCTCCTGTGACCTTGACCTTGAAGCAAGGTAAACCAAACTGGTATCAAAAGATGGGGCTTACTTTGCCCTATATATCATATATAGGTGAGGTATTCAATCTCAAAAACTTCAGAGAAAATGGGAAAAATGTGAAAAATAGCTGTTTTTTAGACAACATTTATGGCCCCTGCGACCTTGACCTTGAAGCAAGGTCAAGATGCTATGTATGTTTTTTGGGGCCTTGTCATCATACACCATCTTGCCAAATTTGGTACTGATAGACTGAATAGTGTCCAAGAAATATTCAACGTTAAAGTTTTCCGGCCGGCCGGCCGGACGGACGGACGGACGGACGACTCGGGTGAGTACATAGACTCACTTTTGCTTCGCATGTGAGTCAAAAACAAGTCAACTGTTGTTAAAAATAAAATTAAAAAAACATTAATAATAGCTCACAGTCAGTCACAATGACAAAAATGCCACGTTCAATGATTGAGTTCTTTTTTTGTGGTCACGTTAACATCCATCAGATGTGACTGGGTGTCGTATCAGATGTTTTGTATTCAGAAGACCTGTGTAAAAATCGTCTGAGATCAGCGTGGAAGACGTTCATACTTTTTTTTTAAGGAATCTTGTTCTTGACTCAAAACTGAATCCCACTTGTGACTTGAGTATTGGTCATTCACTCATCATGACAGTATGTTCCCTGAGGCACGAACAGATTTCATTCTTCATTCTGGACCAAAAAAAATCCATACCGTTGAAGGCAAATCTGGCTTTTTGTAGTCCTCTATCTTCAGTTTCTTCTGTTTTGGTTCCATTTCGTTGGTCTTGTTGACAGCTTTCCTGTCCATGTGCTTCTGACCTAAAGCTAGCAAGAAAGTATATTATAGTATACCAAATGGGAATAAAAACAAACACAAGATTGACAAGCTTGTTCTTTGCAAAACAATAACCCGCAAAGAAATGCAACTGTTATGGGTTAATTCATAATCTTACGTAAACCGTTATAAAGAACAATTTGAATGGAAAACATTATATAACGTTCCTTGGCTCTCAAATTGACTATTTACCGTAACATATACAAACATTAATTTGTAATCAAGTCACACAAATGTATTTGCTGTGTCAACTATAAAGTGTTGTAATAAAGATTCCAGATGTTAAATGTATGTAGTTTTCATTTGTCAAATTAGTTATTTGTTTGAGATGAGTGCGTGAAGCCATAAATTTAGATAGAGACGTGTATTAAGTTATTCCGAAATGGCTCATTTTAACCCTGCATATTTGAGAATCGGGAAAATGAAAGGAGCAGACGATTGAATAGACCAGAAGGAATAGAACACCGCCCTTATGTTCTTTTCTTGGGAAAAAAACCATGTATGAACATAAAACGGTAGTTCAATCTGTATAACTTTCGCACAGCCGCTGCACAGCAACAGCAAGGAATGCCAGCGTGCAAGACTGAGTGTTTGAAAACGAGATTGTCAACCATTTGAGTCTGTGCGTAGGTCGCTTCCCGTTGGGGTTTCCAATGAGACTAGAGTTGCTTATCGATCGCCGCGAACTCCAGTTTAATGTTATGCCCGGCATGCTGGTTTTGCATTGCCGCTCTGTCTTGGCATCCCCTTCTCGACGATAGAAACCTTTCCGTTTTTGCTTGTGTTTTTCGTTCTGAAAATTCTTCCTTACGCTCTCAGTAGATGTGTGGTTTTTGAGCCAGGAAGAGTGCGCAACAACAGCAGGGCAATACGTTTGATGTAGTGAAGGGCATTGCTCTACTGTAATAATGTATTCATTCATCGACCAGCAGAGGAATCAATACGTATTCTGTCGTCTCGAGTACAGCATATGGTGTCGAGATTAGCAGATATAAACACCGCCAGGAAGACATTGGGCGTGCAAGATTACAGACAACTTGGAGAACCTGTGGTGTTTCAGCAGTTTTATTTGGTGCACCTGATTTTTTAAGAATGTGTCATGTACTTTACTGACCAGGATGTGCTTGCTGAGTTGATGTACCTAGTGTTGCCATCAGGTATACATGACTTTCTAATGTATCATGCATATATGATATGATGTGATTGAATGCACAATCTCATTTCTGGAATATTTGTATCTGATTATGTTGTGCTCATTACAATGATATAGGTTTTCAGCAAACAGATTCCACTCAAGGTTGCTTTTTTATTTTTTAAGGATAACCTCTGACAGCTGTGATCAAGATTCCTTTCATTCGTTTCAAGAGCATTATTTTGCAAAACAATGTAAATTTGTGTGCATACCTAACAGCTAGTAGATCACACACTTAGCAACTGAAATTTAGTGGCTTGAGAAGATTAACATTTTATCTGTCCAGAATTTGGCTCAAAATTGTTTTCATCTGAGCAGCACATTCTTATAATTTTTTATATTTTTTAAATCAGCTTGATAAACTCCAAGCTCTCGGATCCCACAAGTTTGTTGGTTCCGTTTATAGCTTAAAAAATTGCATTGTAAGGGGTTGTATTGAAAGCAGTATTGTTATGTTAATGAAGCATTCATTCAGTTTTGTTTTTTTAGCTGGAATGATTTAAATCTGGTGTGGTCAGAAGTCATTTTGCATCATTGAAACCTTGCCCGTAATTTGAGTGAAGGCACATGCAACTGTGATACTTTTTAAATATGCGTGAAATCGAAACGTATTTTTTAATTTTTACCACTCTTGAGCCTTTCACTTTACACACTGAAAAGCGATTAAGAACAGGGTTATTCCCAGACCCTAAGGACAAGTGGTGAGTTGGACCTGTAATGAAAATGTATATATGTTTTTGTCCAGCCTTTCTGGCTTAATTTGTCCGCAACATAAAAAATTGATGGTCAAACATGACAAAAATATCAGACGGTCGACCGGCAAAGGAACAGTCATCACTGTATCAGATCTGAGAAAAGTACGAGTTAAGAGACTGAAGATGGAGGCCTGAGAATTACGTTACACTGTAAGAAAAGATTACCAGGGTATTAGAAAAAAAGTTAAAAGAGAGGTTCCACTGTATCTACAATCTATTAGAAATGCAAATCTATTTAGTTTGAACTTTTTACCTTTACATTTCAAGAGCTGTATTGATTTGATGATATATATCCTTACAATTTGGCAGCAGCTAACCTCTCCTTGCTGGGGAAAAAAATTGCTCAATTATTTTCATGACACCAAATCATTTCACGGTTGCCTGCAGACTTATAGCCTCGTTTAATTGGTGAAAATAAAAAAAGGGACTCGATCAGCAAAGATAACAAATGGATTTTGCATGCCTGTTTCAATAGGTCTGCCATTGCGGGATTGAAGATGTTGACTGAAGCAAAGATAAACCAATAGCGCAGACCTGTCAAAGCACCATGTTTGAAACGCTGGTGGCCAGTTTGCTCAACAAGTACATCGGGAAGTATGTGGCAAACATCGACTCCAAAAACCTGAATGTCAGCGTTTTCAACGGTAAGCTGTTTTTTTCTATCTTTCTGACTTGTTTTGTTTATTTGTGAATGTTAATTGTCACATTTTTTTGATTGAGGTATACTGTGTAAAATTTTTTTTATCTAATTAGACTTTACATTATGAATTTTATCTGCTTGAAGTTGAAACAAGTTCTGTTTTCTTCTTGATAAAAGTTTTGTTAAAAGTTTAAGGAAGTTTCTATATTTTTATATTTGTTTTGTGCAAAGCAGGACAATTCTACTTTGTTTCCTGTTAGGTGGTACATGTATACTGGTGTGAGAACTGGGCAGATGTTGCTGCTTAATATGAGGAATTTATGATACTTAGGCCTAAAAAAAAAAAATAGGTGTGGTTACGGTAACCCGACCTACCCTATTTTTAGGGGCCGACCCTATAACTTTTTATTACATTTGTCAAAAAACCCCACAAAAAACAAGAAAACGAGTGCAGAAAATGCAATGAAAGCGAAAGCGCCCGAGTCGCACACTTATTTCCCTGTCAAGTAGGTTTAATTTGTACACATTAGAAAAAAAAGTTTAAAAAAAAAAAGTGATTCACTGATTGCCTGCCTTCCTACCCTATTTTTGGCTCACGTAAGTGTAGCCTATGCGATCGTAACTTTGTCTGTCTGTGCGTGTGGGCGTGTGTGCGTGTTGTATGTCTGTGGTAGAAACTTTAACATTTGAAGACGTCACATTTGAAGACGTCACATTATGGCGTAAGAGGGTTAGACGTCACGCGAAGGAATTACTGAAAGTCTCGGTCATTGTTATTTTGCCGAGCGGGCCGAGACTAGTTTTTTCTTCGAAATCGGCCATTCAGATCTAGATCTAGTGTCTCGCTTTCTTGCACAGTGTCACCTATGGCTATGCCGCTTACTGTGTGTGTGTGTGTGTATGTGTGACGAAGTGATTGAGTTTGTGTTACTGTTTGTCGATTTCTTACGTGAGCCTTGAAGGCTTCGCCTCTTGTTTTTTGCCTATGTTACCGTAACCACACCTTTTTTTTTGTTGCCTTAATTGATCTCACTCTTAAGGGTCAGAACAGCAGCTCAGATAAGATTACAAATTGATTAGTTTTTGAAAAGATATCAGTTTCATATTGTACAATTGTTGTTGTAACACAATCATTATTGATGAAATAAAATATTGTAAAAAATTAAATGTCTTTGAATTATTCAGTTTTGAAACATTAGCTGACATGTTGTTTCAGATTTTTCCCAGTATCATTCAACTGAAATTGCATGTAATTCCAATGCTGTATTAAAAGAGTGTTTGAGTGTTGTGCTGGGTACTGGTTTGCCATATATTATATGATTAATTCCTAATTGCATTTTCATTTTTCAGGAGATGTAGAACTTTCTGATCTGCAGCTGCGGCCGGAAGCATTGGTGAGTTATGGGTTAAGAGTGGAACCTTTTAAGACACCCCCCCCACCCCCCTCTTTAGACCCTGGTTTTCTTATGTTCATAACCTCTGTAAATTTACCCCATTTTAAGATCCCCTCCTTTTGAAGACCTGATTTTCTCTGATTTTGGAATGTCTTAATCGGGAGGTTCCACTGTACTAGTATATGTTGTGATCTGTGGAGTCAAGTATTTTTCTACACTAGCTGCCCAATGCAAAAGACTGGTGATAGGACAGTATTTGATGGGGTTGGACGATTTGGGATAGGTTAGCCTCATGTAGGTAATACAACCCTGATGGTTTCTTATGAAGTTGAACCAGAGACTGTCACGCTGATACATTGTAATTTAAGCTTCGGCGATGAAGATGTTAAAACAATCTTTTGACAGTGTTTTCTTCGCTTCATTGATTCATGTGAATTGACAAAAGTCAAAACAAACTCTCAAACAGATGATTGAAAAAGGACCCAACATACATTATTTTAAATTGTTTTTGTTAGAACTACATTTTGAAGTAAAATAATGAAGTAAGGATCACTGACAACTGGCACAGTCAAACCTGTCTATGACGACCGCCCAAGGGCCAGACCAAAAGTAGTGATTGTCATTGTAGACAGGTGGTCGCTATGAAAAGGGGAATTACATAGACAACAAATGTGTCAGGGATCTTATGGGGTGGTAATGATGGGCAGGTGGTCTTTATCGAGAGGTGGTCGTCACCTGGCAGCTAGGTTCCACTCTACATCTGAACAGGATTTCAGTAAATACCTGACTTGAAATTCTTCTTCGTTCATTGGCTGAAACTCCCGCGCTCATGTGTATGACTGTTTTTACCCCACCATTCAGGCTTTTTGGGGGGAACTGTAGAAATGCATTACTTGGAGATGTTGAAAAGGAGTGTCAATCGTAAATCTTAAACTCTAAAGCTGGTGGTGCACAGGGTCCCCTCGGTCTGCAGGCGCTCTGTGTCCGCTGCTTGGCTGCTGCCGATGAGTTGTGCTGATTGAAATGGTCCCCCTTGGAACGACCATTTGCATAAATTGCCTCGTTGTCTTTCAAGTCAGGCACCGCTGGTGACAGGCAGAAAATGGCCAATTGTCTGACAATTTGTAGGATAGTGACTTCAGGTATTGCTGTTACTACAGTTATGGGCGAACAAACTTAGATTGCCGTTACTGTAAAAAAAACAACGTTCTCACACAAACTGAGCTGTACAAGGAGTTTAGATTCTGTGTGAAGTTAACTTTAAACTGCAGTGGTGACTTGTTGTGCATTAGGGCTTGGTGTTTGGATTGGTAAATAGCTTAAATCATCAGATTATATTTCACTCTTATCTTAAGAAGGTTGCCCGTACAAATGATTTATTATGAAGCAGGCTGACTTACGGTCATCATTGACATTACACTAAATCCCACTCTGTCTCAGGGGAGAAGGTTGACTCTGTGGTCGCCAGACTCATCCTCAGAGGGGAATGACGGTAAATGCCAAGACAGTGTGCAAAATGCATGTTGCATTATTGATATCTGACAAAGATAAATACGATTAATGGTGGCAGCAGCACTTGCCGGAACGGAGTCGTTGTGTCCCAGGAAGTGAATTTTCCAAAGGAATCAATACACTGGCTTGGCCAGGTGACACTCATGTGGTTTAGGAGGCAGCATCAGCTGCATTATGCTGGATTAGTTGGTGGTATTTTGGAAAATGCCCACCTGCGGCAAGAAGTTCTGAACTTATATGTAACTTTTTGAGTCACTTGAGAAAAAGTGACTCTATGTAATCGGTCAGTGTTAGTCTGTCCGGACGGCCGGACGGCCGTCCGTAGACACCACCTTAACGTTGGACTTTTCTCGGAAACTATCCAAGCGATCGGGCTCATATTTTGTTTAGTCGTGACCTCCAATGACCTCTACACTTTAACGATGGTTTCGTTGACCTTTGACCTTTTTCAAGGTCACAGGTCAGCGTCAAAGGAAAAATTAGACATTTTATATCTTTGACAAAGTTCATCGGATGTGATTGAAACTTTGTAGGATTATTCTTTACATCAAAGTATTTACATCTGTAGCCTTTTACGAACGTTATCAGAAAAACAAGGGAGATAACTAGCCTTTTCTGTTCGGCAACACACAACTTAACGTTGGGCTTTTCTCGGAAACTATAAAAGTGACCGGGCTCAAATTTTATGTGAACGTGACTCATTGTGTTGTGAATAGCAATTTCTTCCTGTCCATCTGATGCCTCATATAATATTCAGAACTGCGAAAGTGACTCGATCGAGCGTTTGCTCTTCTTGTTTGTACTAAGCAGAGTTCGTAATCGCTAGGTGTGCAAGTTCTCTAAAGTCCTGGAAAAAAATGATGTTCTTGTCACTGTGGAAAGTATGCTGTGACACTTTCACACTACTCTCATTACAGTGGAAAGTATGCTGTGACACTTTCACACTACTCTCATTACAGTGGAAAGTATGCTGTGACACTTTCACACTACTCTCATTACAGTGGAAAGTATGCTGTGACACTTTCACACTACTCTCATTACAGTGGAAAGTATGCTGTGACACTTTCACACTACTCTCATTACAGTGGAAAGTATGCTGTGACACTTTCACACTACTCTCATTACAGTGGAAAGTATGCTGTGACACTTTCACACTACTCTCATTACAGTGGAAAGTATGCTGTGACACTTTCACACTACTCTCATTACAGTGGAAAGTATGCTGTGACACTTTCACACTGCTCTTATTACAGTGGAAAGTATGCTGTGACACTTTCACACTACTCTCATTACAGTGGAAAGTATGCTGTGACACTTTCACACTACTCTCATTACAGTGGAAAGTATGCTGTGACACTTTCACACTACTCTCATTACAGTGGAAAGTATGCTGTGACACTTTCACACTGCTCTTATTACAGTGGAAAGTATGCTGTGACACTTTCACACTACTCTCATTACAGTGGAAAGTATGCTGTGACACTTTCACACTACTCTCATTACAGTGGAAAGTATGCTGTGACACTTTCACACTACTCTCATTACAGTGGAAAGTATGCTGTGTCACTTTCACACTACTCTCATTACAGTGGAAAGTATGCTGTGACACTTTCACACTACTCTCATTACAGTGGAAAGTATGCTGTGACACTTTCACACTACTCTCATTACAGTGGAAAGTATGCTGTGACACTTTCACACTACTCTCATTACAGTGGAAAGTATGCTGTGACACTTTCACACTACTCTCATTACAGTGGAAAGTATGCTGTGACACTTTCACACTACTCTCATTACAGTGGAAAGTATGCTGTGACACTTTCACACTACTCTCATTACAGTGGAACCCCTGTTAAGACCTTGATTTTTCAGGTTTTCTTCATGGCCTCTGTAAAATGAATGAATTGTAAGACTCCCTCCTAATCTGATCAACCTATTTTCTCCTATTTTTGGAGGTCCTGAAATGGTGTTGCATGTCGTAAGAGGCGACTAACGGATTCTGTTTCTCTTTTTACCCTTGTTAAGTGTTTCTTGTATAGAATATAGTCAATGTTTGTAAAGATTTTAGTCAAGCAGTATGTAAGAAATGTTAAGTCCTTTGTACTGGAAACTTGCATTCTCCCAGTAAGGTAATACATTGTACTACGTTGCAAGCCCCTGGAGCAAATTTTTGATTAGTGCTTTTGTGAACAAGAAACTATTGACAAGTGGCTCTATCCCATCTCCCCCCCTTTCCCCGTTGCGATATAACCTTCGTGGTTGAAAACGACGTTAAACACCAAATAAAGAAAGAAAGAAAGAAATGGGTGTTGTACTGGCCAGCGATCATTTGTGTTTTCAGCCCTTCCAGCAGTACGCAGGGAAAATACTCATGGCTATAGTCCCATTAATAATGTCTGCTCGAGTCATAGATGCTACTGTTTGTGTTACAACTGTGCAAATTCATCGGAAAACCACTTCCTTGCTCAATTACTGGTTTGAAACTGACCTCATGATGAATTGTTGCAACAGCTGTTACGGTGACTCTCAGTATGCACAGTAAGCCCAACTCTTCACTCCCAGATGTGCACCAAACACACACTTATGCAGACAAATATGCACACACGCATGCACACCGTGCATAACTTCACAAGGAAGAGAATCAAACAAGTCGCGTAAGGCGAAAATACAATATTTAGTCAAGTAGCTGTCGAACTCACAGAATGAAACTGAACGCAACGCAACGCAGCAAGACCGTATACTCGTAGCATCGTCACTCCACCGCCCGTGGCAAAGGCAGTGCACGTGGAATTGACAAGAAGAGCGGGGTATTCGTTGCGCTGAGAAGGATAGCACGCTTTTCTGTACCTCTCTTCGTTTTAACTTTCTGAGCGTGTTTTTAATACAAACATATCATGTCTATATATTTTTGGAATCAGGAACCGACAAGGAATAAGATGAAAGTGTTTTTAAATTGATTTCGAAGAAAAAAAATTTGATAATAATTTTTATATATTTAATTTTCAGAGCTTGTTTTTAATCCGAATATAACATATTTATATGTTTTTGGAATCAGCAAATGATGGAGAATAAGATAAACGTAAATTTGGATCGTTTTATAAATTTTTATTTTTTTTTACAATTTTCAGATTTTTAATGACCAAAGTCATTAATTAATTTTTAAGCCACCAAGCTGAAATGCAATACCGAAGTCCGGGCTTCGTCGAAGAGTACTTGACCAAAATTTCAACCAATTTGGTTGAAAAATGAGGGCGTGACAGTGCCGCCTCAACTTTCACGAAAAGCCGGATATGACGTCATCAAAGACATTTATCAAAAAAATGAAAAAAACGTTCGGTGATTTCATACCCAGGAACTCTCATGTCAAATTTCATAAAGATCGGTCCAGTAGTTTAGTCTGAATCGCTCTACACACACACACACACACACACACACACGCACGCACATACACCACGACCCTCGTTTCGATTCCCCCTCGATGTTAAAATATTTAGTCAAAACTTGACTAAATATAAAAACAAGAAAGGTAGGTTGTTGGAACGTTTGTTGACAAAACAATACATTCACAAATATATCGACCCAACGGTCTTTCAAGTGCACAGACAAACAATAACGAAAACTTATCTGGCTGATTTTTCCTTCTGCCTGCCACGAAGCCGCAAGCAAGTCTCATAAGGAAGGAATACACTGGGCAAGGGAAGGTAGGATTGGGTAGGTGGACAACAAAAACGGAGGGGTTATCAGTTCACTAAATTTACACGGATCTACCCTTCCTGTAGGACTGCTTAATTAGCAAAATCTGATGGATGGATCCAGGCTTTTCATTAATTACCATCTTGACATTTACATACTTTCTGAGTCAAAGTCACAAAGCAAGACAGTCGCTTTCTTATATATTAGCGTTTGGAACATTTATATATTTCCAACCGTTGCATTTGCAGAGCCCAGCGGACATACTTTAACAACCGTTATGATGCTACCCTTTTATTAATGACATTAAGTGGCCATAGGTTCTGTAACGGAATTGCTCCATAGAAAATTGAACATGCTGTGAAGTAGCTCCTCTAATTAGTTCTGGAGACTTTGATCAGTGAGGAAGCATGCTGATCACATAATGGGCTGCTGAAAAAAACAGGGCTTGGAAAGTGCATGCACATGACGTTCATCCACAAGAGACTGCAGAATGCGATGATTCAATTATGTCAGCCCACAGGGCATGGACACCCATTTGTCAAGGTAAACGTTGTTGCAGGCAGAAGGAGAACGGAAAAAAATGCTGCAGCAGCAATTAGTGACGTTTGTGCACGTTGGCAGGGCAGTGTCTCAAAATTCCATTTTGGAGGGCTCTTTGGGGAAATAATGGCTCCATTATTGGATTTCTTGTCTTCCTTTTGACACGGACTGGAATAGGGTCTGAGCGTCTTGCTGGCGTAATTGACTCTTTTTAGCTTTAAAGTTTATTGAATATAACGCTGTCAACACGCTGTCAACTGCAAGGGATCAAAAGACAAAAGTGCGTTTGAAATGCCGAGAATAATGGATTGTGTATTTGAAAGTTTAAAACGTTTCCATACACTGTATATGTCAGACTTAGACGTGTTGTTGCGAATAAATGCATTTTCAAGTGTCAGCAACATATCTCCTCAGCCATATTGATGGTTTACATTAATTTTATTTTATAATAATATATGAGTGATGGCTTTCAACAATTGAATCCTTAATGACAAATTAAGCTGTGGAGATCACTGGGGTTATTTGTCAATCTTTCTCTGTGTATGCCAGGAAGCTACCCAATGTGATTTTCATGTTTTGCACTGAATCCCTGTCGTCTCAAAAAAGAGAATTTAATCACAGCAGATGATGGATTCTGAATTTTGGGAAGAGTTGAACTTGCAACAGAGGACCTAGCGTATGATCTTTTTGTCTGCACATTTCGATGTTCTTGGGATAAAAACTTAGATGACTATAATGGAGAAGAGGGAGGGGGGTAGAGAGACAGGGCAGGAAGAGCAATCCTGATGATATTCAGAAAAAATACTAAATAATGCAAATAAGGGTGGGCAGATGTGAAACCTTATGCAACAAAAACACAGCCAGGAGGAAGCGAGCCATGCATTATGGCAGTCTCCTGAGACCATTCGTCATCTTTTTGCTTGCCATTGTTGTCTTTGAAGGGGGGGGGGGGGGGGGTAGAAGTTTGCGTCACATGCACTACTGTTATCAGGGGAATCATGATAGGGCTGTTCTGATGCAGCTAGCTGTTACTGCTGTTGAGCTTTTACAGGCCTACAAAGACATTAGCAGAGTGTGCTTGAAGGCGTCCCCTGCAGCAGTCTGAGTGGCCTTGCAACAGCTTTCCCCTATCCGTTTCCATGTTAAATCAGCCTTTCAGTGTGGGATTGATTTAAATCTGGTTATGTACTTTGTTGGCTGTATAGTGTGAAAAAAGCTGTAACATTAAGCCACAGTCATCCACAGGTGCTGGCACATTTGCTCCAATTAATTAAGATTATGTCATTGTTCTATCTGTTCTAGTTGTATGCACGGTGAGTTCCTCCTGTTGTTTATACTGCAGCTGCTAGGTGGTCGTCTACATTTTTGCTTTTTTTCAATAATCTTATGGTTAGATTTCGCTAAAAAGTTATGTCAGATGATGAATGAACCATGGGGAAAAAAGTTATAAAAAAAAAAATATATGTAAAAAAAGATTTTATTTTTGGGTAGCGTGACTCACGCTTCCAATATTTTGTTTTCTGTTTGCTGAGAACATGTGCTTTGCCTAAAAATACTGACCAATCAAATTCATGTCACTATGCTTATAGCCACGCCCAAACAAGTGCAGCAACAGTTTGACACTGGAGCGCTGTCCACGCTTTTTTTTAAACGCACGAAATGCACGGGATTTGAGAGGAGTTTTGCGCTTGGCATTTTCCAAATAAGGATACCATACTATGAGTACTACGCTGGAATACTACAATGAATTTTCAAACGGCTACACTGGCTTCGTCTTTCCTGATCGAAAGGGGGTGTATTGTTGATATTTGTAGATAATAGACTCTGCATTTTAATGGTCAAATATCGATTTCGGTATAAAAATGTAGACAAGGACCTTTAAATGTGGGGGTCTTAAAAGGGGTGTTCCACTGTATTTGCTCCAAAAAAGAGTGTGTAAATGTTCTGTCTGTTGTAGTTGCAAGCACAGTTCCTCCTGTTGTTTATGATGCAGCTGCTCTCTGCAACACAAAACAAGTCGCGTAAGGCGAAAATACAATATTTAGTCTAGTAGCTGTCGAACTCACAGAATGAAACTGAACGCAATGCCATTTTACTCGTAGCATCGTCAGGCCACCGCTCATGGCAAAGGCAGTGAAATTGACAAGAAGAGCGGGGTAGTAGTTGCGCTAAGAAGGATAGCACGCTTTTCTGTACCTCTCTTTGTTTTAACTTTCTGAACGTGTTTTTAATCCAAACATATCATATCTATATGTTTTTGGAATCAGAAACCGACAAGGAATAAGATGAAAGTGTTTTTAAATTGATTTGGACAATTTAATTTTGATAATAATTTTTATATATTTAATTTTCAGAGCTTGTTTTTAATCCGAATATAACATATTTATATGTTTTTGGAATCAGCAAATGATGGAGAATAAGATAAACGTAAATTTGGATCGTTTTATAAATTTTTATTTTTTTTTACAATTTTCCGATTTTTAATGACCAAAGTCATTAATTAATTTTTAAGCCACCAAGTTGAAATGCAATACCGAACCCCGGGCTTCGTCGAAGAATACTTGACCAAAATTTAAACCAATTTGGTTGAAAAATGAGGGCGTGACAGTGCCGCCTCAACTTTCACGAAAAGCCGGATATGACGTCATCAAAGACATTTATCAAAAAAATGAAAAAAATGTTCGGGGATTTCATACCCAGGAACTCTCATGTCAAATTTCATAAAGATCGGTCCAGTAGTTTAGTCTGAATCGCTCTACACACACACACACACACGCACGCACGCACGCACATACACCACGACCCTCGTTTCGATTCCCCCTCGATGTTAAAATATTTAGTCAAAACTTGACTAAATATAAAAACAAGACTGCTACAAGATGGCTGTATTGTTCAGCAATAAAACATTGGAATTATTAATGACTCATTCCCTTGGTATTGCCATAGCATCTGTGACCACAGTTGCAATGTTATGCTCAGGTCATCTACATCTTTCAGGTACAGTGGAACCCTCTTTTAATTAAGACCTCAACAAATCAGAAAAAATTATGTCTTAACAAATTTATGTTATGATTATTTTTATTTATTTATTTATTTAAACATATTAGTTTACTGATAAAGTTTGTTGATTTAAAAATGTACACATTTGACTGAGAAAAGAAAAGACCTATGAAGAAGGTTTGCTCCAAGCCACACACACACACAATAATTGTAGTATGCAGCAAACCTGCATGCAACTGAGGTTAAACAAAACAAAAAAAATTAAAAAAAAGAAAAAAACAGGTCTTAAAAAGGAGGGAATCTTAAAACGTGAGTAAATTTAAAGAGATTCTATATGAACAAAACATCCGAGAAAAGCGGGTCTTAAAAAGGAGGGAATCTTAAAACGTGGGTAAATTTAAAGAGATTCTATATGAACAAAACATCCGAGAAAAGCGGGTCTTAAAAAGGAGGGAATCTTAAAACGTGGGTAAATTTAAAGAGATTCTATAATATTATGAACAAAACATCCGAGAAAAGCGTGTCTTAAAAAGGAGGGAATCTTAAAACGTGGGTAAATTTAAAGAGATTCTATATGAACAAAACATCCGAGAAAAGCGTGTCTTAAAAAGGAGGGAATCTGAAAACGTGGGTAAATTTAAAGAGATTCTATATGAACAAAACATCCGAGAAAAGCGTGTCTTAAAAAGGAGGGAATCTTAAAACGTGGGTAAATTTAAAGAGATTCTATATGAACAAAACATCCGAGAAAAGCGGGTCTGAAAAGCGAAGGAGTGCGTCTTAATACAATGGTCTTTCGGATGAGACGAAAAACCGAGGTCCCTTCGTGTACACTACATTGGGGTGTGCACGTTAAAGATCCCACGATTGACAAAAAAGTCTTTCCTGGCAAAATTGTATAGGCATAGATAAAAAAATGTCCACCAAAATACCCGTGTGACTTGGAATAATAGGCCGTGAAAAGTAGGATATGCGCCGAAATGGCTGCGATCCGCTGGTCGATGTGAATGCGTGATGTATTGTGTAAAAAATTCCATCTCACACGGCATAGATAGATCCCTGCGCCTTGAGTCCGAGTCTGGAGATACGTGCGCGATATAAGACTTCATAATAATAATAGTAATAATGGGGATCTTAAAGTGGGGTTGCACTGTACTTCGCTTTCACTGTATCGTAGCTGCTGCTGAATTTTGCAAGATCGATCCAGGAACTGCATTTGTTGAGTTTCTAATAATTTAGTCAGTTCGTGTGCAATAAGCGCCTGGAGCCAATTGATGGGACTCGCGCTATAGAAAAGTTATTTATTATTATTATTATTATTATATGACGTAAGCTGTATAACTGCAGATGTTACTTCTTGCATTTAAAGTTATAAAGACAAGAATCCCCAAAATGATTTGATGGATGTATTTATAAGTTGCTGCAGACAGCAGGAAACATTTAATCATTATTAATGAATGGTGTTAAATGTCTAAAAATGTGTAAGGAACGATACGACTGTCACAAAAACAATGAGATTTTTGGACCAAAATCTTGTATTTCTTTTTCTGCGGCCCTCAGAGCATTTTACTCTCATGGTCACCTAATATGATGAGAGTTAATTGTGTGACACCATTTTTGACCAGGCTGCCACAATGTGCAGTATGACGCCATCTTTGAGGGTGTGCATGCTAGGTGTTTGTACACATGTTTTCAAGTCCGTAGACTTTCGCTGGAATCTCAGGATCTTTAATGTGAGCATGATCTTTTTGCATGGCACGTAAGCGGTACGATTCAGACAAAAATCTCTTACATGTAATTCACAACCTTAAAGTTACAGACCGCAGAAAATAAGTATTAGAATACAAAAATGGTTTGAATTACCAAAAATGCAAAAACTGAAAGTGTAATTGCTGCAATGATACAGCTTTTTTTGTTTAATCGAATCTGTTAAAAAATTGTGCGTGCCAGTGATGACTTAAATAATGACTGAAATGGATCTTTTAGTTTGTTTCTTCTGTGTGTGCATCACATAGCCGGCTACTAGTGTTTCATGTGGTTGTTTACTCTGGATACACACCGACTTATATTCTGTAGCTTTTTCTTTTTTAATGATTAAATTAGTTCAAACGTGTCTTCTAGGACAGTGTATCGCTGGTCTCAAGAGAAACTTGCACACACACACACAAAATCTCATTTCAGAATAAGGGATTCTACCTATAATTTTCACGACCTTTACGTGTACGGCTTCATATGGCTTCCTTTGTTTTATGGCGGTCAGCCATGAATCTAATGATGCCGTAGTGTTTTGTGTGGGTGTTTGCCCCAGGGATTAGTCCTGGCTCTGGCTACGTTTGCACTGTCTGGGTAGAAACAAACAGGCGGCCACCGGCTTCTGTTTGATGTGGGTGCCGTGTCCGTTCCCTAATGATTGGCACTTGGTCTTTTTGTTTCGCTTTGTACCTTTAATTGCTGGGTCCATTTAGAGAGCTGCTGGTACTGATTGGCACTAACCGTTCTGTGGTGTGTGTGTGTGTGTGTGAATTTATGTGGTATTATTGTTCTGTGTGTGTGTGTGCATGCGTTTGTGTGTGTGTGTGTGTTTGTTTGTGTGTGTGTGTGTATGACACACAGTGTGTGTGTTAAGTTAATAACAGCAGCATGGAATTGTCCCAGACATTGTCAGACTCTTCTGGTCAAACTGCTACTCATGTTTTAGACATGAAAGGACCAGGAGCAAAATATTATGCAGTGATATGGGGTGGAGGGGGGGGGGATCAGAAGGAGTCCAGTTTGGATGTCACTGTACGTTTCTTGTTGACTTGAGACAGGAGGAATTTGGTGTATGTACATATAAATATTATACGTTATTTGCGTGTTTGACCAAAATATGACATTTTACACAGATCGAGACAGTCATTGTTCTCCGAGACCGCGCTAGCGGTCGAGGTGAACAATGACTGTCGAGATCTGTGTAAAATGTCATATTTTGGTCAAACACGCAAATAACATTTATGTATCGATCGAATTCCTTTCAGGTACTTATGACTTTGTTGTTGTTTTGACGATTGAACGAGCACACACACACATGCATGCAATCCAAACAGCTCAGATCATGGGTCAATAAAGTGTTACACAGATGGTCAAAATTAAAGTACAAGATATTGCACTGGAAGTGGAACTACACTGTTGCTTAGTGTCTGTATGAAGCTACAAGGTGAAAATAGAAAAAGAAAAACACGATTCTTGACTTTGATGGGCTTTTTCTGCTCGTAAGCACACATTCTTCTACTCATCACAGCATGCCCCATTAGGGAGATTCAAGAGACAGCACGTTTCGTTTTGCAGCTCGTTTCGTTTGGTGAATGAGTCACCCCGCGAAACGGAACGTGAAACGAGACGGCATAGGCGGCAGACAAGATTTAGATGTATTCACGTTTCGTTTCGGAATGAAGGAAGGGCGATAAATCTTCAAGTGAAATTATCACGTCTGTCCTCGATCAGAATGGAAAAAAACACCCCAGGAGGTGGTCCAGAATCGGGCATACTTTGATTATTTTCAGTCCAAATAAATCGCACAGACTTTGTTTATACAAAATCACATACGAAGCCAGAATAAAAATTCGATGCGATGACCTACTTCTGCTTCGCCATTTGCTTTCTCACCATGAAGTTGGATAAATGTACCAGGATCAGCACCCTTCAAAATATTTCAGTTCACAACAGTTGTCTACCTCCAATGAACACATTCTCAGCGCTGAAAGACTGTGAAAGGGTTGATGAATCTAGCAATGCATAAAATGGCCAACAAATAAAACTGTTAGTGTGCAAAAATACTCACAAAAGTTGACGAAATATTGTTCGTTTTTTGGGGGTGGAAAACGTGACTGCGTTTTGACGTTCCACGTTCCGTTTCAGTTGACCTTCACCTTTCCAGCGAGAGACACCCGAAATGATGACGTTTACCACAACTTCAAAACGAAACGTCCCGACGTTTCGTTTATTAAATCTCCCTAATATTGAGTTTAAAACACCAATTAAATTTGTTTAGAATAAAACTCACAATTTTACAATAAGAATTTAGAGACCTGAATCAATTAGGTATATCCTACTTAGTTTGACTTTTGCAAAACTAAGTAATTACACATTTAATTGAATCAGTCAGACAGACGGAGACATAGAGAGACAGACAGAGGGCAAACAGAAATCTGAGAAAGAAACCCCTTTAAAAATGTTACCATGTTTGAAATGAAACATCGCAAGGTGAAGCCATAATTCATCACCTTTCAGTATGACGTCATGAGCGTGTTCCACACTTGAAATGACGTGTTTTTATCATGTTGTCAGCTGCACGGAGCTTGGAAGTATAATTTCCATTCAACGATCCGAGTTTGTTAAGTTTTAGCCTGTTTTCAACGTCAAACACCATGAAACTATATATATTTGGAATCAGAAAATGGTAAGGAATAGATAGAAGTTGTTTTTAACCCCTTCCCTGCCAGCGTGAAAAAGCGCATTTGTATTCCTGTGTGCCGGAGCAAAATTTGACTTTTGAGGGTGTGTTCACTAAAACGTGAATAATTCAGGCATTTGAAGAGATATCTCTTAGATATTTGGCATGTTTTTTTCTAACATCCCTGGCCCCAATTACAAGTGAAATTAGTTTCATTTGGCAGGACAGAAATTTTTAAGTAATTATTTATTCTTTTTTTTTTCCCCGTGATCAAGCATTTTCGGAACATAACAACACACTTGATCACAAAAATGCATGACAAAACACAACAAAAAACTGGTGTAACAAAGGGAAAAACATCAGGTACTCACAAAACTTCTTGGTAATCAACTTCACTGCTATAAGCATCCAAAGTTATAAGGGTTAGCTGTTCATGGTAAGGTAAGTCCGGAATCGCACGTCATACTCCACAGCTGAGACTCAGAAGCAACAAAGTCACAATCCACAGAGCAGGCAAAGTCCACACACTACTTCCAGTATATGAATTTTGTGTGATAATCCACAAAACACTGAGGAAAGCACAAGGCTGCTCTCAAGGTACTGGTCAGCATAAAGGTTTGTTTGGAAGACAAGGTGGTTGATGAGGTCGTCATCAAAAAACAGCTGCATCCAGTCTACTGGTTCAAAATTGTCAACATTGCACTGCATGCCTGGATTGCCTTGAAATTGGATGTCTTGGTTTGGCGCAGTTGCATCAGCATCTGTCCAATTTCTTATCTTATCTTCCTGACGTTGTCTTGGAATTTGTCGGGCACGGCCGCGGCCACGCCCCCTCGCATTACCTCTCCCTCGTTGTCCTCTTCCCACACTGCTTCCTCGACCCCTGCCGCGACCTCTGACCACAGGACATGAAGTTGATGGGCCAGGCATTGGTTCTGCTTCGGCATCACTGCCATCAGTCTCCGACTGATCACTGTCAGTGGCAGATACACTTGGTTCGTAGCTGATATCATTGTCATCATCAATGCCTACCTCGGACAAAAGAGGGTGGTGCTGGTTGAAATCAGTTTCTTCCTCGTCTGATTCGCTGTCACTTCCATCTCTAAGGTCTTCATCATCACTGTCTTGGTCATTTAGGCACTCTTGAAGCACTTCAAGTGCTGAATAGCGCTTGAAAACAGACCTCGTGGTACCCCCACGCCGTCCACCATCCGACATCTTTGTTGACGACTTAACACAGATAACTCCCGAAGTTTCAAAATTCTCCCAAACATCAATATTTGCTATTCATAACGGTCAAAGGGAAGGAACCGTTGGTTCAAGATGTCTAACTGCTCTGCCAACAGTTTTTGCAGTTACCCCCCTTCTTGGGTGGATACAGGACTCTGATGCGTACACCTCGAACGACGTTCGTGGCGGGGCAGACAGGATGCCAAAAAACACCTCGAACGCCGTTCGTGGCAGGGCAGGGAAGGGGTTAAGTGTCTTTTTTCATAAATAAAGATAGTGGTTATTTATCGGTTTTCTTCATTTTTAAGCATAATTATCAATACAAAACAACAAAACTATATAGTTTTAGATACAGGACGCAATAGGGAATACACCAATATAAATTTTTTGTTTCAAATATTAGTTTTTAAAAATTTGAAAAAATGACATATTTTGAACAAACATTTCAATAACAAAACTTTAAGTGACCAAACTGAAATGCAATCCCATAATCCGGCCTAGATCTGAGATTGTGTGATAAGAAATTCGATCAAATTGATGAAAAACTGTAACTGTGAAAGTGCTGCCTCGACCTTTTGGCAAACGGTAAAATATGACGTCATCAAACTGTCCTATCAATAAACGGAAAAACCTTCTATGAGAAAATCCAGTCAAAAATATCCATATCAAATTTCATAAAGATCCACTCCGTAGTTTTTGAGATATGATCTGCAGTGTGAAAAAACGCCCATAACGCCCAAAACGCAAACTCATTTGTCATGATTTGCCCGTGTTCTGCTGATACTATAATGTTTTAACACACTATAATAGTAGCCTTTCCCAATGTCTATGCTAAAACTGACTTGTCTGTGTTGTCAATGATTTTGCTACAGTGTGAGAACACAATCTCACGCCCATAACGCTGTGACACGAAAACTCATTTGGTCGTGTTCTGCCGATACTGTAATGTTTTTCTTTCTTAAAACACACTATAATAGTAGCCCTTCCCAAATGCAATGCTAAAAATGACTGGTCTGTGTTGTCAATGATTTTCTGCGAGAATGCGATCTATCTGTTTGTCGCAAAGACCGTGTGACACGAAAGTTATGAGCGGAAGACAAATCTGCTGAGTGCAATTACGTTTCAGAAGATAGTTGGTTAAAACAGTTTATCACTCAGACACGCAAAGGAACACTATAACTTTATTATTCAGGCCATATTTGCTTTCCTTTGTCATGTATGAAAGTACTGGCCTTGGTTGAAGAAAGTGACCTGTCGCTGTGCAACAAATTTGTCGCCATTTTCCGCCGTGTTTTGTAAATAAAACGTGTTTACTACCCACACATACAAAACGATGCTGTTGGTTCTTTTTATTTTCTTATTGTTTGATTCATGCTTAGCAGTTTAGTATGCTTTGTTTTCTTCTCAATTCAATGGATGGCTATAAAATAAGCATTTAAATGTGAAGGTGTTAAAATTACCCATGATCTGAGCTGTTCACAGGTATGCAATCAAACACATAAGCTTCATATTTGGGCGTTTCAGGTTGACCGAAACTTCAAAGGAACTACAAAACACACGTCATGTACTCACTTTGTTGTTGTTTTGACATTGAACAGCACACACACATGCAATCAAACACATGACGTTTTTGACTCACATGCGAAGCAAAAGTGAGTCTATGTACTCACCCGAGTCGTCCGTCCGTCCGTCCGGACGTCCGGACGTCCGGACGTCCGGACGTCCGTCCGTCCGGAAAACTTTAACGTTGGATATTTCTTGGACACTATTCAGTCTATCAGTACCAAATTTGGCAAGATGGTGTATGATGACAAGGCCCCAAAAAACATACATAGCATCTTGACCTTGCTTCAAGGTCAAGGTCGCAGGGGCCATAAATGTTGCCTAAAAAACAGCTATTTTTCACATTTTTCACATTTTCTCTGAAGTTTTTGAGATTGAATACCTCACCTATATATGATATATAGGGCAAAGTAAGCCCCATCTTTTGATACCAGTTTGGTTTACCTTGCTTCAAGGTCAAGGTCACAGGAGCTCTTCAAAGTTGGATTGTATACATATTTTGAAGTGACCTTGACCCTGAACTATGGAAGATAACTGTTTCAAACTTAAAAATTATGTGGGGCACATGTTATGCTTTCATCATGAGACACATTTGGTCACATATGATCAAGGTCAAGGTCACTTTGACCCTTATGAAATGTGACCAAAATAAGGTAGTGAACCACTAAAAGTGACCATATCTCATGGTAGAAAGAGCCAATAAGCACCATTGTACTTCCTATGTCTTGAATTAACAGCTTTGTGTTGCATGACCTTGGATGACCTTGACCTTGGGTCAATGTCACATGTATTTTGGTAGGAAAAATGTGTAAAGCAGTTCTTAGTGTATGATGTCATTGCTAGGTTTAGGTCAAGCATGTGAGTCGTATGGGCTTTGCCCTTCTTGTTTTTGTTGGAGTTCCTTTGAAGTTTCGGTCAACCTGAAACGCCAAATTATAAAGTTTTGTCGGCCTCTGACGTCACATGACTCAAAGAAGGGAAATCCAATCTCCAATCGATACATGAACAGTTATTATGTACCGGATATGCGGCTTATAGACCGGAAGCGCCTAATGGGATGTTTTTCTCAATTTTACCTCATAAGTGGGGGTTGCGCCCTATATAACGAAGCGCCTTATAGTCCCGAAAGTACGGTATATCATTATCAGTTCTTTCAATTACATAGACTCACATTGTAGTACAGTGTATGTGTATTTAATATGTGTTATTGTTTCTCTTGTCTTCAGGCAGAGCTCAATCTTCCTATCGAAGTGAAAGCTGGCTATGTTGGTAAGTGCACCTTTAATTATTCATCAATGTTAAGTGTCCTGCTTGCACACATGCACATTACACACACATACACACACGCACATGCACATTACACACACATACATACACGCACACACGCATGCACACACGCATGCACACACACACACACGCAAAAAAAAAAAAAAAGGTTATTCAAACAGAATGTATTCTCTGGGCGAGATAAAGTTTATACAGACACTTTCTTGGGGGCCCGGTAGCTCAGTTGGTAGTGCACTGGACTTGTGATCGGAAGGTCGCAGGTTCGAATTCGGGCCGGGACGGACACGGGTCAACTTTATGTGCAGACCCAGAGACGGAAGCCATGTCCCACCCCCGTGTCATCACAATGGCACGTAAAAGACCTTGGTCATTCTGCCATAAGTGCAGGTGGCTGAATACACCTAAACACGCAGACACCTGGGTAGCGCGACTGCGTTGCTGCTAGCTTTCCACTGGGAGGAAGCGACCCGAATTTCCCAGCGATGGGACAATAAAGTAATGAAAATGAAAAAAAAAAATTACACACACATACATACACGCACACACGCACATTACACACACATACATACACGCACATTACACACACATACATACACGCACACATGCATGCACACACATACATACACACACGCACATTACACGCACACACGCACATTACACACACATACATACATGCACACACGCACATTACACACACATACATACATGCACACACGCACACACGCACATTACAGTACACACACTTACATACACGCACACATGCACACACGCACATTACACACACATACATACACGCACACACGCACATTACACACACATACATACATGCACACACGCATGCACACACACACACACATGCACACGCATGCACACACACACACATACATACATACACACATTTAGTGTTTTAATTTTCATCACAGAGATTTTTTAATTTTCACTTCGCTCCTCTTTCGCCATTCCCACCTGAGTTCCCCTGAGGGCATATGTATATATTGATGCACCCGAGTTTTCATGATGGTTTAATCCACTTTATAGTGCAAATTAAGATCTAGAATAACAGTGCTTCCCTGTACATAGTTTTTTTTTCATTCTTCCTTCATTGTTTTCTGTGTTTTTTGTGGTTTTTATTATTCTTCCTTGTATTCATTCTGTGTGCCATTTGATGTTGGAGAGGAAACTCACACTTGCTGAAATATTGCAACAACAAATTTTCCACCTGGTAAAGTGCTCACGGGGAGGAGGGGGAGAGAGTGATGAGGAGGGGGAGAGAGTGATGAGGAGGGGGCGAGAGTGATGAGGAGGGGGAGAGAGTGATGAGGAGGGGGAGGGAGTGATGAGGAGGGGGCGAGAGTGATGAGGAGGGGGAGAGAGTGATGAGGAGGGGGAGGGAGTGATGAGGAGGGGGAGGGAGTGATGAGGAGGGGGCGAGAGTGATGAGGAGGGGGAGAGAGTGATGAGGAGGGGGAGAGAGTGATGAGGAGGGGGAGAGAGTGATGAGGAGGGGGAGAGAGTGATGAGGAGGGGGAGAGAGTGATGAGGAGGGGGAGAGAGTGATGAGGAGGGGGAGAGAGTGATGAGGAGGGGGAGAGAGTGATGAGGAGGGGGAGAGAGTGATGAGGAGGGGGAGAGAGTGATGAGGAGGGGGAGAGAGTGATGAGGAGGGGAGAGAGTGATGAGGAGGGGGAGAGAGTGATGAGGAGGAGAGAGTGATGAGGAGGGGGAGAGAGTGATGAGGAGGGGGAGAGAGTGATGAGGAGGAGAGAGTGATGAGGAGGGGGAGAGAGTGATGAAGAGGGGGAGAGAGTGATGAGGAGGGGGAGAGAGTGATGAGGAGGAAGAGAGAGTGATGAGGAGGGGGAGAGAGTGATGAGGAGGGGGAGAGAGTGATGAGGAGGGGGAGAGAGTGATGAGGAGGGGGGTTGGGGGCAAAGAAAAATAGAGACTCTGCAACTAATTATGTTTGTGTGATTTTAATAAAGAAAGAATAAAGTTGAGTTGATATTTGAAATACAAAGCTGTTCTTTGTAATTTGATTGGAACACATCAAGAATAAATATTTGATTTATTTTGCAATTTTCAGCAAAGATTTTTCTACACATTCTTTTGGGGTATCTTAATTTTTGCCAAACATCAAACTCTCTGTCTGTCGTATCTGAAGGTGTTAATTGTTTCAAAGGAAAACTTCTTAATCAGGAAAAAGTGTCAATATTGCTTTTGATTTTTATATTTAGTAGCAGCTAGACTAATGTTCTGTGTCAATGTTAATATGTGGCAGCTAGACTAATGTTCTGTGTCAATGTTTTGTGTCATTTTTCACTGTTAAGTTAGGGGAAAAGATTCCTTTGAAAAGGAAATTTTAAGAGAAAGAGGTATTAAGTTACACCTGACTAATTTGAATATTTTTGTGATATTTTTAGGCACTCGAGCCTGTTGCATTAGAGAATTGTCATATTTCACTTTAGCTAATGCCATGAAAGGTTCACTTAAAGGCACAGTAAGCCTCCCGTAAACCATCACATATACTGTCATGGCTTTTACACACAGTACAAACACCCTTTCATTTAAACACTCACCGCTTGAGAACATCTTAGGTGCCCTCCGTAAAGAGCGAGCAATTTTCAAAGAATTTATTTTTGTGTGGTTTATCTTACCCCTGAGCCATTGTGAACCCGTGTGATCCAGTTTCCTTTTTGACTCACATGCGAAGCAAAAGTGAGTCTATGTACTCACCCGAGTCGTCCGTCCGTCCGTCCGTCCGGACGTCCGTCCGTCCGGACATCAGGAAAACTTTAACGTTGGATATTTCTTGGACACTATTCAGTCTATCAGTACCAAATTTGGCAAGATGGTGTATGATGACAAGGCCCCAAAAAACATACATAGCATCTTGACCTTGCTTCAAGGTCAAGGTCGCAGGGGCCATAAATGTTGCCTAAAAAACAGCTATTTTTCACATTTTCTCTGAAGTTTTTGAGATTCAATACCTCACCTATATATGATATATAGGGCAAAGTAAGCCCCATCTTTTGATACCAGTTTGGTTTACCTTGCGTCAAGGTCAAGGTCACAGGAGCTCTTCAAAGTTGGATTGTATACATATTTTGAAGTGACCTTGACCCTGAACTATAGAAGATAACTGTTTCAAACTTAAAAATTATGTGGGGCACATGTTATGCTTTCATCATGAGACACATTTGGTCACATATGATCAAGGTCAAGGTCACTTTGACCCTTATGAAATGTGACCAAAATAAGGTAGTGAACCACTAAAAGTGACCATATCTCATGGTAGAAAGAGCCAATAAGCACCATTGTACTTCCTATGTCTTGAATTACCAGCTTTGTGTTGCATGACCTTGGATGACCTTGACCTTGGGTCAAGGTCACATGTATTTTGGTAGGAAAAATGTGTAAAGCATGTGAGTCGTATGGGCTTTGCCCTTCTTGTTTGACTCACATGCGAAGCAAAAGTGAGTCTATGTACTCACCCGAGTCGTCTGTCCGTCCGTCCGGACGTCCGGAAAACTTTAACGTTGGATATTTCTTGGACACTATTCAGTCTATCAGTACCAAATTTGGCAAGATGGTGTATGATGACAAGGCCCCAAAAAACATACATAGCATCTTGACCTTGCTTCAAGGTCAAGGTCGCAGGGGCCATAAATGTTGTCTAAAAAACAGCTATTTTTCACATTTTTCACATTTTCTCTGAAGTTTTTGAGATTGAATACCTCACCTACATATGATATATAGGGCAAAGTAAGCCCCATCTTTTGATACCAGTTTGGTTTACCTTGCTTCAAGGTCAAGGTCACAGGAGCTCTTCAAAGTTGGATTGTATACATATTTTGAAGTGACCTTGACCCTGAACTATGGAAGATAACTGTTTCAAACTTAAAAATTATGTGGGGCACATGTTATGCTTTCATCATGAGACACATTTGGTCACATATGGTCAAGGTCACTTTGACGCTTATGAAATGTGACCAAAATAAGGTAGTGAACCACTAAAAGTGACCATATCTCATGGTAGAAAGAGCCAATAAGCACCATTGTACTTCCTATGTCTTGAATTAACAGCTTTGTGTTGCATGACCTTGGATGACCTTGACCTTGGGTCAAGGTCACATGTAATTTGGTAGGAGAAATGTGTAAAGCAGTTCTTAGTGTATGATGTCATTGCTAGGTTTAGTTACCCTAAAGGTCGAGATCAAGCATGTGAGTCGTATGGGCTTTGCCCTTCTTGTTTCACAATGTAGTCGTCAGTTTGTGATTTCCAATGCGACTCGCTGTAAGCTTATCTGCAATAGCACGTTATTATGTACCTCTGAATCTAAACGCACTAAACGGCTGTGATTCACACGAACTCTTGCGATGGCTTTTGACTGTTCAGAGGAACTGGCGATAGGCATTACCATTGTCTGCTACGAGAACAACGACCTTGTGTGACCCTGCTTCCGGGCTTTTCTTTTTTCAAACTTTCAAAACTTCGAATTGTACTGATCTTGTCTTGATGAAAAAAGAATTCTTTTATGATTTAAGAATGTTTGTGTAACAAGCTGTCAATTTATTATTTAGATTTTAAAAGTTAAGTCTAGGGCCAAAACGCACCGTCCAATTTTGTTATCAGACAATCCGCAAAATTAATTCTTTGAAAATTGCTCGCTCTTTACGTAGGGCACCTAGGATGTTCAAAAGCGGTGAGTGTGTAAATGAAAGGGTGTTTGTACTGTGTGTAAAAGCCTGACAGTATCTGTGATGGTTTACGGGAGGCGTACTGTGCCTTTAACCTTTTCAGATGAGCATCAACATATTAAACAATAAGAATAGAAAAAACTAAGACCTAGAAACAGATATTACAAAGGGATATGAATCAAATGAAAGAAGGATAAAAGGAATGATCAATAATGTATTGTGGATGAAATGATTCTTGATCAGGACGTAAAGGTGTTCCATTTCCGCTGGTAAAAGAAACATCTGCAATAAAATGGTATGGAAGAACACTGTTACACAGGAACAAAAATCTACATGTAATCAGAATGTTAAAACAAATAATTGTTCAAACGGAGAATACTTATGACAGAACTCTTTATTGATCAAACATAAAATACAGTTTTAACAAGCTGTTGTGTGCACCTAATTGTCTGCATCTTTCTTTTTCTCTTGTTTCTTTTATTTCATGTGTGTCTGTGTGTGTGTCTGTGTGTGTGCATGCGTGCATGCAGGCAAGTGTTTGTGTGCGTGCATGCGTGCTGTTAAGGGAGCTTTAATGTCAGAGAGACCGACACTCAGACTTTTTTGCTTTCTGTGAATGTGTGTTTGTAATGTTCTTTATACTTGAGGGTGGAAATGCATTGTTTTTTGTTATTAGCTTTTGATTTCTTTGTTTTTCTCTGAATGTGTGTCAGTAATGTTTTATTAATTTTTACTTTGGGGGGGGGGGGGGTGATGGAGGTGCATTGTTTTTTTTGTTATAAGCTTGTGGTTTGATTCCCGTTCAGCACACGATTAGCACCTCAGTGACGGTGCCTTCTGTTTGCAGGCCACTTGAAGCTTGACATTCCGTGGACAAACCTGTTCACCGCCAACATTGATGTGGCTGTCGAGAACCTGTACATTCTCGCTGGCCCCATCACAGATCGCCAGTATGACCCCGAGCGAGAGCGTCAGTTGCAGAACGCCATTAAGAAGCAATTGCTGGAAGCCATCGAGAAATCCCCGTTGCTGGATGTCGGTGGGTGTTTCTGTGGTGTTATGTGGAATGTGGGTGGGTGGGTCGTGTGTGTGTTTGGAGATACGTGGTGAAGTGTATGTTTGTGTGGGTGCTTCTGCGGAGGCAAACGTGAAGTGTCTACTTCTTTTGAGTGCACACGTACTCTGCCTTTGTTGTGCAAACACTGTTCAATAAGACAATCACAGTGCAGAGTATCCAGTTTCTCAGCATTTTTTTCTTCCAAGAGAAAGCCATAATGTGTGCTAGCATATGTACACACTCGTTTTTTCGCTAGGCGCTCTCTCTCTCTCTCTCTCTCTCTCTCTCTCTCTCTCTCTCTCTTCTCTCTCTCTCTCTCTCTCTCTCTCTCTCTTCTCTCTCTCCTCTCTCTCTCTCTCTCTCTCTCTCTCTCTTCTCTCTCTCCTCTCTCTCTCTCTCTCTCTCTCTCTCTCTCTCTTCTCTCTCTCTCTCTCTCTCTCTTCTCTCTCTCTCTCTCTCTCTCTCTCTTCTCTCTCTCTCTCTCTCTCTCTCTCTCTCTCTCTCTCTCCTCTCTCTCTTCTCTCTCTCTCTCGCTCTCTGTTCTAAGTCACAGTGCTGACTCAACTTTTGTGCAAAAAAAGCCGGATATGATGTCATCAAAGACAT